>NC_045436.1:25415413-25656591 GCF_002776525.5 Piliocolobus tephrosceles | reverse complement strand
CATTTCTGTTGAATTTTATTTCTAAAAATATTTTCTAATGTTTCCCCTTTTTTTTACTCTTTTTTTTTTTTATTTATTTTTTTTTTTATTATACTTTAAGTTCTAGGGTACATGTGCATAACGTGCAGGTTACATATGTATACATGTGCCATGTTGGTGTGCTGCACCCATCAACTCGTCAGCACCCATCAATTCATCATTTATATCAGGTATAACTCCCCAATGCAATCCCTCCCCCCTCCCCCCTCCCCATGATAGGCCCCAGTGTGTGATGTTCCCCTTCCCGAGTCCAAGTGAGCTCATTGTTCAGTTCCCACCTATGAGTGAGAACATGCGTTGTTTGGTTTTCTCTTCTTGTGATAATTTGCTAAGAATGATGGTTTCCAGCTGCATCCATGTCTCTACAAAGGACGCAAACTCATCCTTTTTTATGGCTGCATAGTATTCCATGGTGTATATGTGCCACATTTTCTTAATCCAGTCTGTCACTGATGGACATTTGGGTTGATTCCAAGTCTTTGCTATTGTGAATAGTGCCGCAATAAACATACGTGTGCATGTGTCTTTGTAGTAGCATAATTTATAATCCTTTGGGTATATACCCAGTAGTGGGATGGCTGGGTCATATGGTACATCTAGTTCTAGATCCTTGAGGAATCGCCATACTGTTTTCCATAATGGTTGAACTAGTTTACAATCCCACCAACAGTGTAAAAGTGTTCCTATTTCTCCACATCCTCTCCAACACCTATTGTTTCCTGATTTTTTAATGATTGCCATTCTAACTGGTGTGAGATGGTATCTCATTGTGGTTTTGATTTGCATTTCTCTGATGGCCAGTGATGATGAGCATTTTTTCATGTGTCTGTTGGCTGTATGAATGTCTTCTTTTGAGAAATGTCTGTTCATATCCTTTCCCCACTTTTGGATGGGGTTGTTTGTTTTTTTCTTGTATATTTGTTTGAGTTCTTTGTAGATTCTGGAAATGAGCCCTTTGTCAGATGAGTAGATTGCAAAAATTTTCTCCCATTCTGTAGGTTGCCTGTTCACTCTGATGGTAGTTTCTTTTGCTGTGCAGAAGCTCTTTAGTTTAATGAGATCCCATTTGTCAATTTTGGCTTTTGCTGCCGTTGCTTTTGGTGTTTTAGACATGAAGTCCTTGCCCATGCCTATGTCCTGAATGGTACTACCTAGATTTTCTTCTAGGGTTTTTATGGTATTAGGTCTAACATTTAAGTCTCTAATCCATCTTGAATTAATCTTCATATAAGGAGTAAGGAAAGGATCCAGTTTCAGCTTTCTACTTATGGCTAGCCAATTTTCCCAGCACCATTTATTAAATAGGGAATCCTTTCCCCATTTCTTGTTTTTGTCAGGTTTGTCAAAGATCAGATGGTTGTAGATGTGTGGCATTATTTCTGAGGGCTCCGTCCTGTTCCATTGGTCTATATCTCTGTTTTGGTACCAGTACCATGCTGTTTTGGTTACTGTAGCCTTGTAGTATAGTTTGAAGTCAGGTAGCGTGACGCCTCCGGCTTTGTCCTTTTGACTTAGGATTGTCTTGGCAATGCGGGCTCTTTTTTGGTTCCATATGAACTTTAAAGCAGTTTTTTCCAATTCGGTGAAGAAACTCATTGGTAGCTTGATGGGGATGGCATTGAATCTATAAATAACGTTGGGCAGTATGGCCATTTTCACGATATTGATTCTTCCTATCCATGAGCATGGTATGTTCTTCCATTTGTTTGTGTCCTCTTTGATTTCACTGAGCAGTGGTTTGTAGTTCTCCTTGAAGAGGTCCTTTACATCCCTTGTAAGTTGGATTCCTAGGTATTTTATTCTCTTTGAAGCAATTGTGAATGGAATTTCATTCCTGATTTGGCTCTCTGCTTGTCTGTTACTGGTGTATAAGAATGCTCGTGATTTTTGCACATTAATTTTGTATCCTGAGACTTTGCTGAAGTTGCTTATCAGCTTAAGAAGATTTTGGGCTGAGATGATGGGGTTTTCTAAATATACAATCATGTCATCTGCAAACAGGGACAATTTGACTTCTTCTTTTCCTAACTGAATACCCTTGATTTCTTTCTCTTGCCTGATTGCCCTAGCCAGAACTTCCAACAGTATGTTGAATAGGAGTGGTGAGAGAGGGCATCCCTGTCTTGTGCCAGTTTTCAAAGGGAATTTTTCCAGTTTTTGCTCATTCAGTATGATATTAGCTGTGGGTTTGTCATAAATAGCTCTTATTATTTTGAGGTACGTTCCATCAATACCGAATTTGTTGAGCGTTTTTAGCATGAAGGGCTGTTGAATTTTGTCAAAAGCCTTTTCTGCATCTATTGAGATAATCATGTGGTTCTTGTCTTTGGTTCTGTTGATATGCTGGATTACGTTGATTGATTTGCGAATGTTGAACCAGCCTTGCATCCCAGGGATGAAGCCCACTTGATCATGGTGGATAAGCTTTTTGATGTGCTGCTGAATCCGGTTTGCCAGTATTTTATTGAGGATTTTATCAGGGATGTTCATCAGGGAGATTGGTCTAAAATTCTCTTTTTTTGTTGTGTCTCTGCCAGGCTTTGGTATCAGGATGATGTTGGCCTCAGAAAATGAGTTAGGGAGGATTCCCTCTTTTTCTATTGATTGGAATAGTTTCAGAAGGAATGGTACCAGCTCCTCCTTGTACCTCTGGTAGAATTCAGCTGTGAATCCATCTGGTCCTGGGCTTTTTTTGGTGGGTAGGCTATTAATTGTTGCCTCAATTTCAGAGGCTGCTATTGGTCTATTCAGGGATTCAACTTCTTCCTGGTTTAGTCTTGGGAGAGTGTAAGTGTCCAGGAAATTATCCATTTCTTCTAGATTTTCTAGTTGATTTGCGTAGAGGTGTTTATAGTATTCTCTGATGGTAGTTTGTATTTCTGTGGGGTCGGTGGTGATATCCCCTTTATCATTTTTTATTGCGTCTATTTGATTCCTCTCTCTTTTCTTCTTTATTAGCCTTGCTAGCGGTCTGTCAATTTTGTTGATCTTTTCAAAAAACCAACTCCTGGATTCATTGATTTTTTGGAGGGTTTTTTGTGTCTCTATCTCCTTCAGTTCTGCTCTGATCTTAGTTATTTCTTGCCTTCTGCTAGCTTTTGAATGTGTTTGCTCTTGCCTCTCTAGTTCGTTTAATTGTGATGTTAGAGTGTCAATTTTAGATCTTTCCTGCTTTCTCTTGTGGGCACTTAGTGCTATAAATTTCCCTCTACACACTGCTTTAAATGTGTCCCAGAGATTCTGGTATGTTGTATCTTTGTTCTCATTGGTTTCAAGGAACATCTTTATTTCTGCTCTCATTTCGTTATGTACCCAGTTGTCATTCAGGAGCAGGTTGTTCAGTTTCCATGTAGTTGAGCGGTTTTGATTGAGTTTCTTAGTCCTGAGTTCTAGTTTGATTGCACTGTGGTCAGAGAGACAGTTTGTTATAATTTCCGTTCTTTTACATTTGCTGAGGAGTGCTTTACTTCCAATTATGTGGTCAATTTTGGAGTAAGTGTGATGTGGTGCTGAGAAGAATGTATATTCTGTTGACTTGGGGTGGAGAATTCTATAGATGTCTATGAGGTCCGCTTGGGGCAGAGCTGAGTTCAATTCCTGGATATCCTTGTTAACTTTCTGTCTTGTTGATCTGTCTCATGTTGACAGTGGAGTGTTGAAGTCTCCCATTATTATTGTATGGGAGTCTAAGTCTCTTTGTAAGTCTCTAAGGACTTGCTTTATGAATCTGGGTGCTCCTGTATTGGGTGCATATATATTTAGGATAGTTAGCTCTTCCTGTTGAATGGATCCCTTTACCATTATGTAATGGCCTTCTTTGTCTCTTTTGATCTTTGATGGTTTAAAGTCTGTTTTATCAGAGACTAGGATTGCAACCCCTGCTTTTTTTTTGTTCTCCATTTCCTTGGTAGATCTTCCTCCATCCCTTTATTTTGAGCCTATGTATGTCTCTGCATGTGAGATGGGTCTCCTGAAGACAGCAGACTGATGGGTCTTGACTCTTTATCCAGTTTGCCAGTCTGTGTCTTTTAATTGGAGCATTTAGTCCATTTACATTTAAGGTTAATATTGTTATGTGTGAACTTGATCCTGCCATTATGATATTAACTGGTTATTTTGCTCATTAGTTGATGCAGTTTCTTCCTAGGCTCGATGGTCTTTACATTTTGGCATGTTTTTGCAATGGCTGGTACCAGTTGTTCCTTTCCATGTTTAGGGCTTCCTTCAGGGTCTCTTGTAAGGCAGGCCTGGTGGTGACAAAATCTCTAAGCATTTGCTTATCTGTAAAGAATTTTATTTCTCCTTCACTTATGAAACTTAGTTTGGCTGGATATGAAATTCTGGGTTTAAAATTCTTTTCTTTAAGAACGTTGAATATTGGCCCCCACTCTCTTCTGGCTTGTAGAGTTTCTGCCGAGAGATCTGCTGTCAGTCTGATGGGCTTCCCTTTGTGGGTAACCCAACCTTTCTCTCTGGCTGCCCTTTACATTTTTTCCTTCATTTCAACTTTGGTGAATCTGGCAATTGTGTCTTGGAGTTGCTCTTCTGGAGGAGTATCTTTGTGGCGTTCTCTGTATTTCCTGAATTTGAATGTTGGCCTGCCCTGCTAGGTTGGGGAAGTTCTCCTGGATGATATCCTGTAGAGTGTTTTCCAATTTGGTTCCATTTTCCCCCTCACTTTCAGGCACCCCAATCAGACGTAGATTTGGTCTTTTTACATAATCCCATACTTCTTGCAGGCTTTGTTCATTTCTTTTTCTTCTTTTTTCTTTTGGTTTCTCTTCTCACTTCATTTCATTCATTTGATCCTCCATCGCTGATACTCTTTCTTCCAGTTGATCGAGTCGGTTACTGAAGCTTGTGCATTTGTCACGTATTTCTCGTGTCATGGTTTTCATCTCTGTCATTTCGTTTATGACCTTCTCTGCATTAATTAGTCTAGCTGTCAATTCTTCCACTCTTTTTTCAAGATTTTTAGTTTCTTTGTGCTGGGTACGTAATTTCTCCTTTAGCTCTGAGAAGTTTGATGGACTGAAGCCTTCTTCTCTCATTTCATCAAAATCATTCTCTGACCAGCTTTGATCCATTGCTGGCGATGGGCTGTGCTCCTTTGCAGGAGGAGATGCGCTCTTATTTTTTGAATTTCCAGCTTTTCTGCCCTGCTTTTTCCCCATCTTTGTGGTTTTATCTGTCTCTGGTCTTTGATGATGGTGACGTACTGATGGGGTTTTGGTATAGGTGTCCTTCCTGTTTGATAGTTTTCCTTCTGACAGCCAGGACCCTCAGCTATAGGTCTGTTGGAGATTGCTTGAGGTCCACTCCAGACCCTGTTTGCCTGGGTATCAGCAGCAGAGGTTGCAGAAGATAGAATATTGCTGAACAGCGAGTGCACCTGTCTGATTCTTGCTTTGGAAGCTTCCTCTCAGGGGTGTACTCCACCCTGTGAGGTGTGGGGTGTCAGTCTGCCCCTAGTGGGGGATGTCTCCCAGTTAGGCTACTCAGGAGTCAGGGACCCACTTGAGCAGGCAGACTGCCCCTTCTCAGATCTCAGCCTCCGTGTTGGGAGATCCACTGCTCTCTTCAAAGCTGTCAGACAGAGTCGTTCGCGTCTGCACAAGCTTCTGCTCCTTTAGCTGAGCCCTGACCCCAGAGGCGGAGTCTACAGAGACAGGCAGGTTTCCTTGAGCTGCTGTGAGCTCCACCCAGTTCGAGCCTCCCAGTGGCTTTATTTACCTACTTAAGCCTCAGCGATGGCGGGCGCCCCTCCCCCAGCCTCGCTGCTGCCTTGCGGGTAGATTGCCGCAGACTGCTGTGTTAGCAAGGAGGGAGGCTCCGTGTGCGTGGGACCCTCCCGGCCAGGTGTGGGATATATTCTCCCATGTGCCGGTGTTACAGCACAGTATTGGGGTGGGAGTTACCCGATTTTCCAGGTGTTGTGTGTCTCAGTTCCCCTGGCTAGGAAAAGGGACTCCCTTCCCCCTCGCGCTTCCCAGGTGAGGCGATGCCTCGCCCTGCTTCAGCTCTCGCTGGTCAGGCTGCAGCAGCTGACCAGCACCGATTGTCCGGCACTCCCGAGTGAGATGACCCCAGTACCTCAGTTGAAAATGCAGAAATCACCGGTCTTCTGTGTCGCTCGCGCTGGGAGATGGAGACTGGAGCTGTTCCTATTCGGCCATCTTGCTCCACCCCACATTTTTCTTTAAAAAAAACTTAATTCCATATAGCACCAAATTGATGTTATATCATTTATAGTAAAACATTAATTTTAAAGTTGATTTGCTACAAAAATATATGGAAAATAATTCATTCATTCCATAAATACATACCTGGTATCACTCTGGGCACCTGGTATATCAGTGAAAATAAAAGAAAGACAAAAATCTCCAACAATTTCTCTCAACATTGCAAATAGATTTTCTACTATGTGCCTGAGGCAGAGAGAGAGCTTTACACTCCAGGATTTTGTTTGTTTGGCTGATTGATTTTTAAATATCCTTGTATTATCAAGCCCAAACTTCTCCACTTGTCCTTAAATGAAGAGTCATTTAACCAGACCCCATAATATCTATCCAAAATAGATCCCATAATATCTCTCTATAGTCCTGATTTTCTCTATTCACTCTAATCCTTTTAAAAATCAATTTTATACCTTGGTCCATTGTATTTTTGCACCTATAGAACGCACCTGTATGGATCAATGTAAGAATAATATCTCCCAGGAACGTTTCCTGACTCTTCTAGTCCAAGACAGTTATTTTCATCTCCCAATTTCTAACGAAATTAATTTATGTGACTATTTCCCTAATCTCCCCCCAATAGATTGGTAGACAAGACCATGCATACATTCATTTGATGTTCCCCTAAAGGCTTCAGATTATGCTGAGCACAAGTGAACAATAAGCTATTTTGCAGTAATCTTGCTAACTTTACACGAGTGTGGCCATGCTTTTAAAGGCATAGTGGCATCTCAATGGTCTCCCTCAGCAATTAAAAACTGATTCAATTTCCCATTATCTATTTTCCATGGATGGACTATTTATAAGAATGCACCTGAAATATCACTGCAACAATTTGTTAAGATGTTATCGCTACACCATTAGAATACCCTATCAAATTCTATAAAGACATTCCAGATCTGTATTTAAATAAAGAATTCTTGTTTACAGATTTTTTATAAAGTAGACAGCATTTACCTTTAAAGTAGGCAGCACTTACCTTTTATACAAGCTTGTGGAATATGAATGAACATAGCATATTCAGCAAATAATGAAAAATTATTTGAATATTTTTGACTCAGCAAGTGTACATAGAAATAGTGTAAATGAGAAGCAGTATAATAGAAAAATGTATTTCATGGCAATTTTCAATTTGAATTCACTTACAGGAAGGCTTTTCACTTTATATGATAATAACTCAGTTACAAATATATTGTCTAAAAATACTAGATTTTTAATTTTTTGTTATTTTTCCCAGGTCCTTAGAGTAGGAGGATAATGAGCTGTGGTCCTAATAATCTTAGTAGCTATGGTAGTCAGAATAACGTTCCCCACTGTTGCCCATGTCCTGATTCCTGAAGTTTGTGAATATTATTCTCTTATGTGGTCAAAAGGATTTTGAAAATATAATGAAATTAAAGATCTTGAGATGGGGAGATTGTTTTGGATTATGCAGGTGGGTCCAATATAATTACAGGGCCCACATAAGAGGGAGGCAGAAGTGTCAGAGTCAGAGAAGACTAAGTAACACTGGACACAGAGATGACAGTGACGGTGGCCACAAGCCAAGAAATGAACACAGCCTCTAGAAGATAGAAGAGGTAAATAAACAATTCCTATCCAAAAGCCGCTTGAAGAAATAAGCTCTGCTGACCAATTGTAGATTTCTGAACTTCATAACTATATAATTAAAGGTGTGGTGTGTTAGGTTACTAAATGTGTGGTAGAAGTAGGAAACTAGTAGAGTGGTCTATATTGTCTAGAAGCCATCTGATTTTGAGGTAACATAGCTTCCTCTTGTGTATGATCTGAGCTACCTTTAGTTTATAATAATTTACCATAGTTTTTCATTTCATGTCTAAGTAATAAAAACTGCTTTGTAGTTATTTTAGTTTCTTAGGAGAAAAATAACTATGTGATGTAACATTTCCATTTCTATTGGCTATTAGCAAAATTCTAAAGGTATGCAATAATATTCCCCAAAGTAGATTTCTCTACTTTTAATCATCAGCCACCACTACTCCCTCTCGATTACATGATTTGCCTTCTCACCAATCTACCTTGTTTCTTTGCCATGTTGTGTCTTCTACTATAGCGTATAAAAATCTAAGTACAAAACAAAGATCTAGTTGATGATAATAAGGTCACAAAACATGCAATGGCATTTTAAACTAAATAATAAATGTCCTAAAATGGCATCACATGGTATACTTTACGCTTTAATGGTTCATTAACAATAATATTGTCAAATCAGGTAATATCATTAGCTAGAATTTTTTCATATTAAGAAGCAAATTCTTAGAGGTTAAACTAATTGTAGATGTCCCAATATAGTAAAAGGACCACATTTATTCTCATTAGGAAAGAGCAGCCTTCTTAGGAAGAGTAATCTTCTAAGAATTTACTACATGTCCAGTACTTTAAGACTTTAAACTTTAATTCTTTACATATGTGAAGTTTACAATCAGTTTGGGAAATAGCACAAGCAAGTTAAAAAAATTAGTATATGATTAGTCATCAGGTATTTCAGTCAATATGATCTGTACAAAGAAAATTAAAGACTGATCAAGGACAGGTTGTTGCTCAGAAAAGCCTATATGTAGACAGGACATGATCCGGGCTTATAATTATGTGCAGGATGCAGTTAAATAGAGGACAGGAGAGAAGCCATTCTAAATGAAACAAATAACAAGAGTAAAGACAAGAAGAAAACCTAAGTAGAACATTTCAATTATTACATAAAATGGAGGAACTATGGAAAATAAGAATAAACAGGAAGGAAAGTCTAACTTAATAGAACAATCAGCAACAGCTTGGAAATACCACGTTAGCTTTAGCAATAAAATGAATAAAAGCTTTAAAAAGACAATGATTTCCATAACAAGCTTAAGGGTGAGAAAGCCACAAATTAGAAACAGCAAGTCTAGGGGACTGTGAATGAAGAACAAGATTTTAATCCAGGAGCCATCTGACCCATAGTACTGTCACAGGATCCTTCGGGTGTCACCTTTCCATTCAGAAACCTCTGGGGCCAGCGGCACCTTTGCCTGTGCTTTGCTTGGGTCCACTGGGCTCATTCTGCTCACTTGGCCTAGTAGTCTGCACTCAACTCTCACTACTGGTCTGGATCCCTTGCCTGCTAAGGGCAAGCCGGGTGCGGAGTGGTGAAGGGTATGTGAGTGAGTGAGCATGGGATCAGGCCACTGCACACAGGCAAGCATGCCTGCTGCAGCGGGGCAGGCAGCTCCAGGCACCTGCACAGGTGCCAGCTCCCTGCGAGGCTGCAGTTGGACGAGGAGTACTGCAAAAGGCTTCCATGACTGATACTGGGGAACACAATGGCACCTAGAAGCTTGGAGATGACAAGAAGCACAAAGGCCCAAAAAGGGTGTCACAGCCCTGGCTTGTGAAGCTCTAAGGCTGGGCGCCCCAAAGGGCTGAAGCTCATCTATCCTCTTTTCTCTTCTTCTCATGATCCACAACGTGGTGAGCAAGGGGCATGTGTCAGCTCTGTTGGTGTTACAGCACTTTCAGTCCTGCCATTCAGCAGGTCCCAAGTTCTTGTCCTGTGTCCAGGAAGAATGAGTTACACAGACAAGTGGAGGGTAAGCAAGATGAAGTGGGGCTTTACTGAGCAACAGAATAACTCAGAGGAGACCCACAGTGGGTAGCTCCTCTGTCCAGGTAGGTTGTCTGGAGTGTTTACAACTCAGCAGAGAGGAAACCCACAATGAGTAGCTCCTCTTTGCAGGCATGTTGTCCTGTCCTCTGCTCAGCTCTCAACAGACAGGAGACCCACTTTGGGTAGCTCTTCTAGGCAGGCAGGCTGTCCTGTTGTCTGCTCAGCTCTCAGCAGAGAGAAGACAACGTGGGTAGCTCCTCCCCATAGGCAGGTCCTCCCACTGCTGGAGTCTGGCTGAGTCCAGGGTTTTTATGAACTATAGAGGGGAGGATGTGCGTACTGATTGGTCCATGGGTGGTCATGGGTGGGCCCAGGAAAAGCACCATAAGTTCTCATTCTGGCAGCCTGGCTCCCAGGGCACAGGTCAGGCCCAGCCTGAATGTGGGGTTTCACTGGGGACCCACCCCTTTCTGCCTGGGAGCCTGTCTGCCTTCTGCCACCATTAACTTGTCATTCACAGTGCCCACAGCACCCAAGCTGTGCTGAGGGGTGCCTGCAGGCTTGCTTTGAGGCACCCTTAGCCCCACCCTTGGACTCCCTCTTGTGCTTGTCAGCGCCCAAAGTCCAGAGGGGGCCAAGGTGGCAGGGGACTGGCATGTCAGTGCTGCCTCAAGTGTATGCACACCTGGACAGGTCATGACAGCATCCGGACTATGCCACAAATTTGTTCTGAAATCTGAGTGGGTACTCAGAATGGGGAGAGGCCAGGCAGGAGGAGCAGGCACTTCTGAGCCTGCAGGGGTTGGGGGGCTTCCTGGCCCCAGAGAATGTAGAAACGTCTGGGTCTGCAGCCCTGGCTAGGCAGCTGCAACTGTGCCCAGGATGGTGGGACTCCTGCCCCTCCCACTTGGAAGGGGGCATGGCTTCTTCCTATTCCCAGCTCCAACTGGCCCATGGAGCATGCAGCCCCAACCTCACCTGCCCCACTGCAGCCAGCATCATGGCAGCGGCTGCTCCAGATGGGCTTCTATATGTGATACTTTAAGTTCTGAGTCCACATAGTGATGCTTAAATAGTATAAATGTTGACTTAGGGAGATCAAACATACTAATTTATAAGATTATTTGTATTTGAGAATGTAAATTTATGAGAAGTACATATTCAAAAAAATTGATCTAAAGAAATCCATTGTTCCTTGATGTTAGAAGAAATATCAACTTGACATGAGCTCCACAGAACATTGTTCAGGGCCATAATGAGCAAAGCAACTTAATAATTTAGAGACCACTACAGTTATTGCCAAAGTATAAAATGTCATAGTATCAGAGAGAGTCAAGTCATGTAAACTGAACAGAGTATCTACCAAAAAATGAGAGCACACAAAAATATCACTTCACTTATTTTGATGTTAGGCTGAAAAATAAGTTAAACTTCAACAAAAACAACATTACATGAAATGAGAAAAACTGATATTAACAGAAGCAAAATAAATTGGAGGGAAAAAGGTTTATTACATCTGGAAATAGCCAGATATATTTGCACTTATCCATAAACGTATCTGTAACTTTATCTTTAGGTCTATTGATCAAAATTCCTAGCCCTTTTTTTCACTGTTAACCCTTATCCTCCTTTTTTTCACTGTTAACCCTTATCCTTAACTCTCATCTATGAAGTAGATTCGCTATTCAGATGCATGTAAGTACAAACACAGGTGTAAGCCTGCAGTAAAGTTAGGGATAGTAGAGTTTGAAAAAAAAAATATGCCTATTTAAGTGAGTGGGGGGATTACTTCCTGGTAGAGGATACACAGGCAAAGCCAAAACCAAAGCTAAAACTAAAAAGAAAACGAAGTCTGGGCAATTAAGAGAAACGAGAGAAAAGGTCAGAATGATTGGCTGAAGCTATCCCTGAAATGAAGCCTCCAAGGGAGCAAGGACCACAATCTGAGAAACAAGGAAGATTAAGAGAAATATCAGAAAGGTAAAGCAGGAAGGGGACCAGAGTAATTGTCAAAGACAAGTGCTGTGCTACAGTTCACAGCTGGTTTTCAGAGGCCTTTCTAGAAAGGTCTTGTGGATAAGTCAGTTGACTTTAAAGATCTAGGGATAGCTTAGACCAGCTGAAAGTACACTTTAGAAACTAAGAGTTATGCTCCTGGTTATAGCTTCTCAAATATTTGTTATCTCAATAAGCCATATCTGAAGGTACCTTAGAATAATATTATCAGAAGCAGACAGTCCCCAGATTACCATTTCAAATATGCTACATACTGTGAATTATAGAGGTCAACATTTCTATAAAATTATAAAAGCATCTGTGCTTCCTTGTTTTTCATTTTGTGATATAACTTAGCATTATAAAGAGAACATTTCTTAAATCTTGAGAATAGTTATTAGTAGCAACAAAAATTCTACTGATCTCCTACCCCTTTAAGACTCCATGAAGATTGCTTGTTTTTCCCCAAGTAAGCATTAGGCCATGAGAAATATATATTTGAGTTTGGTCTTGCAAACATACAGACATATGTCCCATTTCCTAAATCAAAGTTGAACACTGTTTAATATAGTAGACTTTATCTATGAGAGATTCTTTCACACATTCTTTTATTCTTTCTTTATCCTATATAATGATACACACTGTAGAAAATGCTAAACCAGAGACATGTGAAATCTCTGTTAGGGTATAACTTCTCTCATATCATTTTTATAAAATTTACTGTACACTCTAGTGCAAAGCTTCTGTACTAATATATTCATGTCTTACCCCATCTCTTTTGGCCATAAGGGATTCCTAAACAGAAAATAATTAAAGTCTTAAATGTTAAGCATGCTATAAAATATGAGACTGGGTCATTAAGAGAAAATTGTGGATTGTGTTTCTCAGCATGCATACCATACAACAAAAAGAGGGTCTGCATGAGGTGCTTGTTTGTATTAATGAGATATTCACCACTCCATCTATGTAGTAATTATGATCCAGCTCAAATACTGTGACCACATATAATTTGCATATCATCTAAATAGCTATGTGGCTGTAATCTGCTTTGAGAAAGTACAAAAGTCAATGGTATATGAAAGACACAACCCCTACCAGCTATCTCCCTTGTCTTTTATCACTGCACACTGCCAAGCACAATTAGTCAAAGGGCTTATATGACAATCACCAAAGAAAAAGAGGCTTATTCTAAAATTTTTCCTAGGGACTCAGAAATGCCAGGTAAGAAGCTCTGAGGTTATCTTTTGAAAATCTGGGCCAAAAACAAAAACAGATAAGTAAAAGGAAGAATGTGAGCCACTCCATTTTTATCAGGCTAGAAAGGCTAACAGTCGCAGAAGCAAAGAAAGATAAAGTCAAGAGGAATGAAATGAAAGACAATGTCATGTCCACTGGAAATTCAGAAGTGGTCATTCACCTGCCATTTTTCGACCTCCATGTTCCCTTTAGCTTTACACCCCTATATGTGGATGTCTTCCTCCAACCTCCAGCTACCTTTCAGAATTATGTATCAAATTTCCAAACAAATATTGCATTATTTGTGATGGTCTCCCTCACCTTCCTATAAAAATAAATATTTTTAGTACCTAGCACGCATCCTATTGAGTGAGGCATGGTGGCTACTGTGATAAAATGCAAAATATTTCAGGATTTGGGGTTAGATTTGGATTATTTCTGCCACTTCCTTGTTGTGTGACTTTGAAAAGTTATTTAAGGCTTGATTTTTCTCATGTGTAAAATGGTTGTCATGAAGCCATTCATGGGATTGTCATGAAGTTTAAACAAGATTAAATATATAAAATGCTGAACACGTAGTAGTTTAATACATGGTAGATTCACAATGACTTTTAGTTCTCTTTGCTTCTCTCTCTTTTGGCCTCTGGTTTTCTTCTCAGATCTACATATATAGTGTCAATATGATAGATACAATAAATTAATCAAGTTTCTAATAAACCCATAGTCAATAGTAATCCACTGTTAACATACATTCACATACTCAATGTCTTATAGCAGATATCAGCAAACTATAGCCTGGAGTCCAAATCCATCCTGCTGCATATTTTGCATAGCCTATGGTTAAGAATGGTTTTTACACTTTTAAGGGGTTAAAAAAATCAAAAGAATAATAAAATCATGTGAAACTGAAATTTCAGTGCTCATCTAGTTTTATCGGAATACATACATGATCATTTGTTTATGTATTGGCTATGGCTACTTTTTTCTTACAATGGCAGAGTTAGTTGATAAGAGAATGAATGAGACTCAAAACCTGAAATATTTATTATTTGGCCTTTTAGGTCCACTAATGCTTGTCTTCCATTAATACCAATAAAAAACTATGCCAGAATTATTAATGAGCAGGCTACTGTCTCGGACTTTGGTGCTAATTTCCTGATAATAAAAATGGCCGCAACTTAACAATAGTTTACGTACAGTAAACTCAGAATAGACATTTTTTAATATGTAAGGAAATAATTAGGTAAAAGACATAGGTCCTGTGAAAGGTAAAACGATTCTTTCACTTATTAAAATTTCCCTTAAAATAAGGTAAGAAATTATAGTTCTCATAAAAATCGCATGGAATATTAAGAGAGCATCACTAATTCCCAAGAAATTCACTTTGAAAAAGTCATGTTTTTGTTTAGCATACATCCAAATATTTATATGTTATGTAAAATAGTTGGCATTTAAACTCCATGTCTAAAACTTTCTTGGATGATTAATATAGCAAATTTCATTTACTCATTAAAAATACATAATCAGTAGAAGTGAAATATAATGAGGTGACATTTAGAGATGCATAAAAACAATTTTCTCATTTGTCCCTTGGATACTGTTAGGTAAAAACATAATGTACATTTCAAAAGATTCATAATCATATGTGATGTTCTTTCCTCTATAGAATTTTCACATGTTCATGTTGTCTTGACATGATTTCTTCATTTAAAAACAAATTATAGCCATGATTTTATTTATGGCTATCTCATACTTCTTCATAAAATGTTTAAAATCTAATAAGCAAGATCTTAAATTAGTGCTTCTAAAATGTGAATGTGTTTATAAATGAACTGGGGATCTTGTTACAAATTCAAATAACTTCCTGGTGATGCTGACATCACATTCAGTGGCAATGTGTAAAGAAGACTGACTTCTAGCACAGAGACGCAAAATCAAGTAGCCATGCTTTAAGAGTTATAATTTTGCCCTTTGCACCTTGTATAAATTCAGAATAAAATTGCTTCATTTGATACTTGCTTGGAGATTTCCATAAACTGTAGACTGTTTGAAATGTTTAAATGTTAATCTTCTTAGAAAAGTAACACATTGGTTTGCCTTCGGGAAACCAATTCCAGATTTTAGCCACATTCTTTGTGTTCCTCTACAGTCTGTGTTTCCATCCGTGCCCATCTTTCTTATTTTTAAGAAATGTAGGAATTTGGACAATGGAGGTGGAATGTATGTTTTCATGCTTTATACTAAAATTTACTTTGGGAGAGGGATAACTTCTAAAACTGTTTATGAATGACACCTTTAGTTCTAATGGCTTTCCTAATCCTTATTGAACATTTAAAGAAAAAAAAAAAAAAAAAAAGAAAAAAGAAACATAGTGTTCTGGATAAAAGTCTAACAGTCCGGAGTAATTCTCCAGAATGATTTAATGAGCAAGCTCTCTCACATAATAGAGGGTAGGATCTGCTTTGAGGGGGAAGAAAAAAAACCGGGAAAAAAAAAAAAAAAAAAAAAAACACTTTAATGGCTCTCACCACCTGTGACATGAAGTCCATACTTTTCAGCAGAACACACAAGCCTTTTAGAATCTGACACTCCCTGGCCATTGTATTCTCTCACAACTCATGCACTCACTGCACAGGCCCGTCCGGTCTGTGACTGCGCTGTGCTTCTCAGACCTGTGCCCCTGCGTGTGGTGTTCCCTGATCTGAACGGCTCTGATTTACCTGTCTCACTCACTCACTCTTCTTGAAGAGCTCATCTAACGTGTCCCGTCAGAATCTGGGGCTTTCCTCTATATCTTCCCACTCCTCTGTTACAGCACATAGGTCATGGCTGAAATTCTTTGCCTGCAATAGACTGTGACCCTCTCTAGGATAAGCATATTCCAGTCATGTCAATATTCCAGGGCCAAGTGTAGTGTATTGTGATAGATACTTGATTGAATGTCTAGTGAATTGACAAATAAATGAGTTTTATTTCCATATAATATATACTAGAAACTATAAACATGCATTTTGAACATAGATGCTAAAAACCTGCTCAAAAATTATCACAAATAGAAAGGGATGGGAGATATGACAAGTAAACGCAATATGGATCCTGAACTCGATCCTGGAATAGAAAATAGAGGTGAGTTAAAAAATGGTGGAACCCAACAAAAAAAGGTTTGTTGTTAATAGCATTGTACCAATGTTAATTTCTTTAGTTTTGACAAAAGTAATATGAAAAATTACAATTATGTAAGATGTTAACATCAGGAGAAGCTGGGTAATGAGTGTATCAGAATGCTCTGTACTATCTTCATAGTATTTATGTAAATCTAAAATTGTTCCATAATAGAAAGTTAAAAGAAAGTCTGCTCAAATCATTGTCTCAAGCTAGATTTCCTAAGTCATTTAGTCGTTCAACAAATATTTACTGAAAATGTCTAACATATAGTAAGTGTTCAAAAATATTTCTTGAATGAACCACTACTACATGAATAATAGGACATATGATGACTTCCTTTTTTTTTTTTTTTTTTTTATTTGACATACCTTCTTTTAATTAAAAAAAAATTACAGTGTTAATGGCCAGGTGCAGAGGCTCACGCCTGCGCACTTTGGGAGGCCGAGACTTGTGGATCACCTGAGATCAGGAGCTCGAGACCAGCCGACCAACGTGGAGAATTCCTGTCTCTACCAAAAATACAAAATTAGCCGGGCATGGTGGTGGGTGCCCTCAATCCCAGCTACTCAGGAGGCTGAGGCAGGAGAACTGCCCGAACCCGGGAGGCAGAGGTTGCGGCGAGCCGAGATCGCATCACTGCACTCCAGCCCGGGCAGCAAGAGCAAAACTCCGTAGTTTCACATGGCTGGGGAGGCCTCAGGAAACTTGCAATCATGGTGGAAGGTGAAAAGGAAGCAAGGCACTTTCTTCCCAAGGCTGCAGGAAGGAGAAGCCGACTTTCTTTCTTAGACATGCCATTGTTAATTTCACTGGTAAATTTGCTAACAAAGGAAGCCAGTACTGTTGTCAGAATGTCACAATTTCAGTGAGGGAATTAGATAGCATTCTTTAGCCCACTAGTTAATTAGTACTAAGATTTTCATGCTACTTAACAGTTTCTTTAAGCAACAAATAAAGATGATACTGGGGGAACATTTTCTTTAAGGGCAACAAAATAGGAAAGATATCAGTGAAATAGACCATATTATATGCAAAATTGTAATATGAAGTGCAAAATTATTTTAAGTAAACAACACAGTTTATGTGTTGAGATAACAAATAAGTGGTTTGGGGGACAATGAACAAATAACAAATACAGAGTGGTAACATGGCTCTTGATACTAAGTATCTTTAAAAGTAATTTAAATAGTATGTTTATCAGTTTCAAACAATAACACCTATAAATTTGTATCTTCATCAAAAGACTACAAAGCGATACTTACTGTGATAGTTATACATTCAATCAAAAGAAGCTAAGTGTTCAACCAGCAAGAGTCCCTATGGCTAACCCATTCTCACTTAACCCGGAAGATTTATTCACTTTATATCTGTATTATTAGAATCTTCAGAAAATGATTTTTATTTTTCCTCCAAATATAGAGACTCTATGTGACTTTTATTACATTAATTACTATTTTTAACTGCTAAATAATTACATAAAGGTAAACAATAGAATCTGTGTGCTCTAATACATTTTATTTGAATTTGCCAACAGAAATTTTCTAGTTACAGCTGACAATAACGTTTTCTTTGAAAAATGTTATAGCTGCTTAAACTGTGATACTACATTGTAAATCATGCATTAAATTCTACCATCATCAATGTAATGTGACAAATGTATTTTCAAAATTATGTGTATATGTGTAGTAACTATAATAAAAAATTAACCTTAACAGTAGTTCTAAGGTTTCTTAAGGTTAAGTCTACGCAGCAGAACCAAACTAGTATAAAACATGGTACATGGCCTTGTGTTGCTCAGGAAACTGTATCATCCACTGATTTGAAATTTGCTTTGAGTACACTAAAGTTCTTATCAAGAATGCTCTGTTTTGCTGTCAAAAGCTTAGCTTTTTTAAAAAAGGTTTTTAAAAATGTGTTTTAGTCCCCAAAAAAGTAATGAAGAAGGGAAGTGAGATATCAAATTGAGTGAGCATCTACTTTAATAGGTGGCAGATATATACATGTAAATTGAACTCTTGGTTTCCTTTATTCTGAAACTTAACTCTGTTCCATTGTCTCCTGTTAAGGAAATAGCTCTATTTGTCAGTCATGGAATTTCTCACACCAAAAAAATTTAAGTCATTGTTGATAATTTATAACCTTTACACTCAACTTTCACCCCACAAGTGGATCTACTCTACTTACATTGTATGTCATGAATCTAACCAGCTCTCTGTACATCCACAATTACCATCCAGGTCCTGATCTACACTTGTCTCTTCACAGGCTCCTGAAATAGCCTCCTAATGAACTCCCTGCTCAATTCATGTTTCTCTAAACTTTATTTTCCATGCTGCATTCAGAAAGTCTTTTAAAAATTGGATATTTCCAATTACACTTAGAATAAAAAACAGAGTCTTACAATAAGAGCCCCAAAGACTCTTGATATCTGATTGGACACTTCTCAACTCGCTTTTTTCCCCTCACTTCTGCTTCAGCCATTCTTGCTAGAACATTTATAACATTCCTGTCTGACGGCCTTTGCACAAGAACATGTTTACCTTCAGATGTTCAAATTTTCCCTTCTCTGACAGCTATAATTTGACCTTTTTAAAATAGCAAGCTTTTGCTTTCCCAAATGACTTTCAATCAAGTGTGTGTTTGTGTGTGTTTGGTCATTGCACTTATTATCATCTGACTTAATATATAAATATTTATTATCCATCTCTTTCCACTAGAAAATTAGATATGATGACTGTTGTTACAAAGTTATGGACTTTGTTCATTTCTCAATGGATATTCAGTGTCCAGAAGCTTAACACATACAAAGTAGCAGGCATTTAATAATGATTAGTTTTGTAAATGAATGAATGAATTCATCTTTTTTGTGGCTGTTTCTTATGACAAAGAACATTGTCATACATTGTTTCCTTATACATGTAAGATGTTGACTACTTTACATATTGAGGAAAAACCTGGGGTTACACAACATATAACATAAACTTTAGCCTTTGTTAAGTACAAGATTTAGTCAATTTGAACAATTTGAAGAATATTTTATTCATTCTATTTTCTTACTTGATTTTTTTTTATATTGCTTAGTTACCTTGGCTGGTGTTTTAAGATCTACTGTAATTCAAAAATACACCTGAAATTATTTTAAAAGAATAGAGATCATTCTTGATAATTTTTTCATTGTATGATGCACAAAATCTCACAGTTGGGATGAATTTGGGAAGAATTTATTTTAACCAATAGAAAATAAGAAAAATGACATTCTGGAACTTCTGAATCCAGGCTTTAAAAGGATTTATAGCCTCCACTTTCACAAAGAGGGAACTCATCTACCATGGAAAGCTGTCTAGACCATCTGCTCTCACTGAAGAATTAGAGACATTTAGATAAATGAAGGCAATTTGAAGAAAAACTGAGGCTCCTCAGGCAAATGCCAGCTAGGGACCCCAGAAATGTGGGTGAGGTTATCTGGGAATCTGTTCCCCAAGTTGATCTACCCTACACAGTACCACATGGAGCAGAGAAGAGCTGTTTCTGCTGAACTATACACAAATACCTGACTCAGAATTGTGAGCAAATACAATTATGGATGTTTTAAGTGACTAAAATTCAGAGTGGTTCATTAAGCAGCTGTGTTAGTCTGCTCAGGGTGCAATTTTAAAATTCATATGGAACCAAAAAAAAAAAAAAAAAAAAAAAACCCCAAAAAACCAAAAGAAATCCAAAGGAAAAAAAAAAAGCAAAACAAAACAAACAAACAAACAAAAAAAGCTGGAAGCATAGTGATACTCATCTTCAAACTATACTACAGGGCTACAGTAACCAAGACAGCAAGGTACTGGTACAAAAACAGTCACATAGACCAATGGAGCACAATAGAGAGCCCAGAAATAAAACCACATTCCTATGTATCTGATCTTTGACAAACCTGATGAAAACAAGCAATGGAGAAAAGACTCCCTAGTCAATAAATGGTGTTAGGATAACTGGCTAGCCATGCACAGAAGATTGAAACTGGACCCCTCCCTTGTGCCATATAAAAAAAATCAACTTAAGAGAGATTATGGACTTAAATGTAAAATCTAAAAATATAAAAACCTTGGAAGACAACCTAGGCAATACCATCCTGAACATAGGAATGGGAACAGGTTCTATAATGAAAGCACCAAAAGTAATTGCAACAAATGTAATAAAATTGACTAATGGAATCTAATGAAACTTAGAGTTTCTGCACAGCAAAAGAAACTCTCAACAGAGTAAACAGACAACCTACACAATGGGAGAAAATATTTGTAACTATGCACCTGACAAAGGTCTAACATCCAACATATATAAGGAACGAATTTACAAGAGAAAAACAACCCCATTAAAAAGTGGGCAAAGGACATGAAGAGACATTTTTCAAAAGATGACATACATGCGACCAACAGGCATATGGAAGAAAGCTCAATATCACTGATCATTAGAGAAACGCACATCAAAACCACAATGAGATACTATCTCACACCTGTCAGAACGTCTACTATGAAAAAGTCAAAAACAACAGATGCTGGTGAGGTTGTAGAAGAAAGGGAACACTCATACACTGTTGATGGGAATGTAAATTATTTCAACTATTGTGGAAAGTAGTATAGAGATTCCTCAAACAGCTAAAAGCAGAACTACCATTAGACCCAGCAATCCCATTACTGGCTATATAACCAGAGGAATATAAATCATTCTATCACAAAGACACACGAAGACAAATGTTCATTGCAGCAATATTCACAACAGCAAAGACATGGAATCAACCTAAATGTCCATCAATGACATGTTAGATAAAGAAAATGTGGTACATTTACATTATGGAATACTATGTAGCCATAAAAGGAATGAGCTTGTGCCTTTTGAGGGAACACGGGTGGAACTAGAGGTTATCATCCTTAGCAAATTAACGTAGGAACAGAAAACAAAATACAGCATATCCTCACTTGTAACTGGGTGCCAAATGATGGAACTCATAAACACCAAGAAGGGAACAACAGACACTGGAGTCTACTTGAGCGTGGAGGGTGGGAGAAGGGAGAGGAGCAAGAAAAATAACTACTGAGTACCAGGTTAATACATGGGTGATGAAATAATCTGTACAACAAACCTCTGTGATACGTGTTTACCTGTATAACAAACCTTCATATGTACCCTTGAAACTAAAATAAAAGTTTTTTAAAAAGTACCACAGACTGAGTATCTTAAATAACAGAAATTTATCTCTCACAGTTCTAGGGACTAGGAGTCCAAAATCAAGGGCTGTCAAGGCTGGTTTCTGGTGAGGCCTTGTTTTCTAGTTTATAGGCAGCTGCCCTGCCACTCTCTCCTCTCTCTCCTCACATGGGTTTTCCCCTGTGTGCATGTGGAGAGTTCCCTGATCTCTCTCTCTCTCTCTCTCTCTCTCTCTCTCTTTCCAGGTAAGGATCCAATCCTGTTGGATTAGGGTCCCATCTTTATTTAACCTTAATTTTCTCCCTAAAGAACCTATCTCCAAAGATAGTCACATTAGGGGTTATGGAACCAACGGTTTCTATTTATAGCCCTCAGTCTGTGAATTTTGGGAGGGGCACAGTTCAGTCCACAACAGCAGCAATAACTTACACATTCATCTATAGAATAGCTACCAATAACCATTACTCAATTCCATATTGACCTTCCATGTAATAAAGGTGCTTATGATCTCTACGGAGCATTAATAGTCCTAGAGAAAATTAACACATATGACATTGCTCTTTCTTACATTTTAAATGAGTCCTAATGCTGTTATTGAAAATAATAAAAGTCAAATATACTTCCTTTACTGTTAATCTGCGAAAGTGGCCGAGTCCCGTTGAATTTAAAAAAGAGTTAATTGACTTAAGTAGAAGCAAAAAATATTAAGGAAGAGTCATATGAGATGGTGTCACTATGCCATTCATTTAAACCTTTTCATGTGCTATCCTTCTCCACAAGCCTCTTGTCCTATCTCGGTTTGCCATGAGCTGAAGCAGCATTATATGATCAAAGGGACACTCAACTGTCATGGTTGACAGACTTGCTTATTATTCTTTCTTAGTAAATGCCTTTGATATTCTCTGATCTAAAATTTTATGTAACTTCTCTTTGACGCTTTTCCCCCAAAGTTAAAAATAAGATTAAAAATACTTTCCTCTGAAACACAGTGAGGCTAAAGGCACTGACGCTCTGAGGATAACTGCACTAATTTTCATGATTATACTTGGAAATCCAGGAAGAAAGGTTATAAGTAGAAGAGCATATTATTATTTTGTAGAAGAGTTTCATTGTGCTGTAATGTTTTCCATTTGTTTCATTTACTGTATATGGCTCAGTTTTCTGGGGACAAAGTGGACGATTTTAACATTTGTTTTTATTTTAAAATTAAGAAACAGTTGTCTGTTAAAATGTTTAAAATAGGACTTACTGTAACTTGCAAAAATAGAACTTTTAATAGTTAACACTAAATGAAAATTGCTGGCATTTCTGTTGAATTTTATTTCTAAAAATATTTTCTAATGTTTCCCCCCAGCCCAAGAGCCAATAGCCTAAATCTTGGGAAATCTTCCACTGGAAGCAACTGCAATTAACAAACTAATAGACTTATCCATAATCTAGGTGCTCTTAGACACGAAAAGTGCAAGCTGACATCATTTGGGACCAGAAACAAGTATTTATTGGATATCTTCATTACCCTAGACCCTGTGCTAGGTTCTGGTAAACAATAAGATAAGTCAGGAGAGGGATGGAGGTGTGGAACTGGGGGTGGGGCCAAATAAAGTTTTAAGGTGGAAGTAGCTAGATAAGAAAAATGAAGTAAAATCACAAAATGTAGAGGTCCATAGTTCTTATTTTTCTTATTTAAATTGTGTAGGGAATGATTGAAAAATACGCTATGATTATGACCTAAATTTGAAAAGCAGGTAGTTTATTGTATCCATATTGTATACTACAACTGTGAAGGAAAGAAACATTCTGCTTAGGCATTCAAATCTGAATAATACAGTTAGAAACTGTTTAAGGCATAAAATGGAAGCTTTTCTATTCTCCTTAATTTTAAAACTGTAGATACCGTAGTAATGTATTTACAAAAATATGTTTGCAGCATTCTAGTAAATAATAGTTTCATAATGAATTTAGTAAAAATTCAAATCTTCTCAAAATCCTATACTACTTTTTAAAAAATAAGCTGTTTAAAGTGATTTTTAAACGATTTAGAGCCTAGAATTTTACTTTGCTTCTCTGGCAAAACTTTAATGACTTTTATATAAGGACATGACATCTGGCTTGATCCCACAAGGTAAGTACTCTGAATAACAGAACCTCTATATTCAATACATTCTAAAAAATATCCACATTTATTTCCACTCAATAGGTTTTCCTAGAGGGCACTGCATTTCTCTACAGAACCTTGTATTTCAAAACATCTGGGTCAGAATAAAATCATTATGCTCTTGAGGAATAATCATTTTAATAAAGTAAACCTTCCCAAAATCCACTACAATAAATTTACAAGATACAACTGATTTTTACAAACTTGCATACACAAATGCACTTATTATACATCAGCCCTTTAACATTGTGACACAATTAGTGTACTTTGATTGTAGAGATCAAATTAACACAAAAATGCTTCATCAATATAAGGTCTATATTTTTCTCAGAGGCTTCTAGTGACTTCATAACCTCCAAAAATTTCTTGTTGGTTTTTCTTTTTCGGCAGACCATATTGCTAACCAGTTGATAACAAAATGACATAGGGATTGAAAACCAATGTTACCGAGTTAAGATACATTTTACTATTCTCCTTAGTGAATTACAGTTTATAAAGGGAAGTTTTATGGATTATTGAAAGGTGAAGCTAAAGTAAGATTACTCCAGAGATCATTAAGTCCAAATATAACATTTTCAAGAGATTGTCAGTGGCGTGTAGTAGCTAGCTGTCAAAGTTGGCCCTATAATAAACCATGCTTCCAAGTACTCACATCCACAATTCCCTTCCCTTAAATCAGGACTTGATTTATGATTAATCTGACAAATAAAATATGGTAGAATTGATGCTATGCTAATTCCAGGTCTTTCAGAAGACCTTTTCTCTCTCTGAAGCAACCTCCATCATGCAATGAAGCACCTACGTAAGACTATTATCCTGTTAAAAACTCAAGTCATATAGAGAGGCCCTGAAGGATGAAATAGCACAGAAAGAAAGTGAGTGAAGAAACAGTCATGGACATCTGGCCTAGTCAAACTTTTGGAGATCTCTAGCTCCAGCTACAATCTCACTGCAACAATAAGAGACCTTATGCAAGAAACGAGTCCAGTAAACGCTCAGAACTATGAGGGGTATTAATAAATTGTTGGTTGTTTTACTTTGGGGTAATTTGTTACTTGGTAACCATTAAGCTAGAGGGTTTTCTGGGACCACAGAGCTCAAACAGGGTAATCACCTATTTCCTAATCATTTTCACAATCACCTGCAGCTGTGCTTACCATCACTTTCTCTAAATATCTATAACGTTTATTATACAAATAATAATTTGATATTTAACAAATTTTACTGCTGTATTTTTAGCTGTTAATTTATGTCTTCTTTGCCACTAATGAGAGAGTAGAAAATAGCTTTTAAAAAAAATCTTCACTACTAGTAGAAACACATAACATAATAGTTATTTAGTGATAACAATGATGATGTTTTGAAAATTAAGACTCATTACTATTTACTTAATAAACTCAATGTGAGTAATTACTACGAACAGTGTGGGTTAGGTTATGACAGTTTTTTCCACCTGGAGGGCTTGTTAATACTATACTGCTGGGCTTCATCTTCCAGAGTTTCTGATTCAGAAGACCTAAAATAAGGCCCAAGAATTTACATTTCTACCAACTTCCCAAGTAATGCAGACACCGTAGGTCAAGGCACACACTTTGGGAACCCTGGCTTAACATAATGTCAAAACTCTCTTTTCTAGGACTGTTGGTCAAAAATCTTGTAAATCAGGTTAAATAAATTTGACTGCTCTGCTTTTCACTTTCTTATCCTCTGCTTCTCTCTTTTTTGATTCATTGTTTCTATAACCTTTTATCCATGGCAGTTTTCATAGCCATTTCTGCCTCCAGAGCCACTCCATCTAAAATTTCTCACAGCTAGGACATCCTCCAAGCACACAGAACATACTAAAATTTTCCAGTGCCTCAATTCAGATTCAGAAATATTGCATTAAATGATCATCTTTGAGCTTGTCCTGGATTGGACTGAGATTGTGCTGATATTACTCTTCCATCAGCAGTGCCCAACACCATGCCTGAAATAAATAATTGGTACCCCAAAATTTTTAAGTAAAATTAAAGTCAATCTAAAGTGTATATTATTGATAGTTTTGCTACGACATTGCATGGCAAGGGTTCTACACAAGCTTCAGAATTATGTCTGTAAATTGAAAACAAATGAAACACCAGTGTTATATTTTTAAGAGGTTCAAAAAACTAAGATCTTAGGAGACATTTATTAAGCACCTATGTTAACTTGAACTGGGAATAATGATAAATAGGACACAATTATAACACTCCAAGTACTCACAAACTGGTGGAAGACAAGTGGAAAGGGTGAGATTTTTGTTTCAAAATATGGAGATTCTAAGGACTCCATTCAAATGAGGGAAGGATCTCTCTTGTTAGGGATTGAGACATCAAGACATAGGCTTGTCACTGTGCCAGACGTCTGCTACTCTGAGCTCTTTATGTAAATCAACTCGCTGAATCCTCATGCATGCTCTACACAGTAGGACTATTATTTTCGGCATCCCCATTTTATAGATGAGGAAACTAATATATGTGACTGATACAAGACAGAGAACAAGGGTACCAATGGATTTCAATCAGGCAGTTCAGAGTCTGGGTTCCTTATGGACTAAACTACATTTCTCTCATTTCTCTCTTACGATGGGACGGTAGGAACTCCTAAAGGCAGCATCAAGGACCCAGACTTATCTCTGTCTTATCTCCAGTACTACTGTACATGACATTTTTATCAAAATAGTTGATATGTTCACTTCTCAAATGGCACTGAATTTATATCTGCACTGTATGACTGAAAAGATTATAACACTGTATAGTTAAACCAAGTTGATCTATGTCAATTTTTCCCAAATAAACAGAATCCTACAACTGAAAAACTACATAACTGGAGCATATAATGTACATGCTTTGCTACTGAATCTCATGAGTGTGTAACACAGATAGTGATAGGTTCAATCAGTATGCCCCATATTTGATACCTAAGAATAGGTGCATTCTCTCTATGAGGGAAAGGACATACTTTCATTGTGCCTCTCACAAAGTGAAATTTATGATATACCATGAGATTGAGAGATGATAGATACAATAACATAAAAATTATAAAATTTAAGTATATTTGGTATATGATGCTATGGGTCATTACAAACAGCTACTGTTATAGATGGAACTCTTACAAATATTGATTTTGTTTCAAAGAACTGAGATTATTAATATTTCAATTTATGTCTAATTATACTAAAATGTGCTATATTACACTATTACCAAAATATGTAATCTTACCATTTATAAATTGATGCTTCCAATGTAATTTAATAATCTGTTGTCTTTACAAACATAGTTATTTTGCATATAAGGGAGACGTTATTTCATTGTAATTAGGTTATTTAAATTCCCCACCATTAAAAAAAAAAAAACAGCTTTAGGGTATTAAGTATGTTTTTCATAGCCATAGCCTGTAAATTTTTACCTAATAAATAGAATGAAAACTGAGCATCCAATTTCACAGTGTTTAAGCCTAATGACCAAAGTAATTCTAACATCAGGAAACATATAATGAACATCTTTGTAACATTTATTGAGCTAGATGCTCAGCATTAAAAAATGAATGAGAATACAATAATAGTAAGGGTGATGACAATAAACAATGCCTCCCACGTAACAAGCAGTCAATACATATTTCTTGAGGAGGCAATCTATAAATGAATTGAAGCTAATATATTAGGGCTTTTTCCATATGTCAAGCACTTTCCTAAACACTTTTATGTATTAAAGCATTCCATTTTCCTCATATTCCTATTAGCATCAGTTTTACAGATAAGGAAATGAGGCTTTAGTGAGGGAATAACTTGTCCAGCGCCACACAGCTATCCAGTAGCACAGCTGAGTTTCCGTTGACAGGTTTGTTTACTTTAGAGCTCCAGCAGGAAAGTCACACTTGCAAATCTACCAAAAACTAGCGTGATTGTGTGATTGCAGACATGTAAAACAAGCCTTCTGACAGCACAAAGGAGAGAATTATTCTGATTCTATAAGATGAAAAATATTTTACAGCTGAGTTCCCTTTTTAGTTGGGCTTTTAAAAAACCAAACACCAAAGAACAGGAAAATCACATTCCAGGGCGAGGGAAAATATGCCAGTCTAGTTGTATATTCAGGCAGTGATGAGTAGATCAATTTCTACTGCACTCAGAGAATAACAGGACCCTAGAGACACTTGGAAGAAGAAATGTCTTTTGGAATCAGATCATTAAGAGACTTTGTATACCACGACAAGGAAATTAAATTTACCAACAAGGCAGTGGGAAGTAATCAAAGTGACTTAAGCAGAGGAGTGATATTGTCAAATTATCTTTCACTAATGTAACCTGTTAATAGAGGTAAGGTCGCTTCTTGATAGTGATCAGTCAGGAGCAGTGATCAGGGGGAATGAAGGGAAGGGGAAATAAGTGATCAGAGGCTGATACTTGATCTCACTGTGCTGCTGCATGTCTTGTGGTCCATGTATTTTTAACTTTGAAGATATGTTTTAAGAAAGGCAAATCACTTTGGCAATTTGCATAACTAGCCCAGTCAAAACATTACAAGAGCAGTTTTTAAATCTGCAGCTGTCAATGCCTTTCCTGCTTTCTTACTTTCTGTCTCATTATCCAGCCAGCTTCTCAGGTTCCCTTTACTTCTATTAGTACATCATGGAGGATCATTCATAGACAGTGGATGACTGTCTTAATCAGGGCTCTCCAGAGCAACAGAAATAATCGGAGTTCTGTCTACTATTGACCCATCTATCTATATCAATATCTGTTGATATGTACATACAGAGAGAGCGAATTTGTTAAAAAAGATTGGCTCATGTGATTATGGAGACTAAGAAGCCTAAAACATGCAATGCAGACTCGCAGGCTCGAGGCCCAGGAGAGTTGATGGTGTAAACTCCAAACCCAGTCTGCTGGCAAATTATCTCTTGGCGTGGGGAGGCTGGTCTTTTTGCTGGCTGTATTTAGGCCTTCACCTGATTGGATGAGACCCACTGACAATATGAGTGCAATCTGCTTTACTCAAAATTCACTGACTTAAATGTTAATCTCATCCAAATCCATCTTCTAAGTTGATAAAGTCAACCATTACTGTGGTCATTCCCAGATAAAGTTTCAACTTGACGAGATTTTAATTAAGAATTCATAAAAACTTCCCCCGCATTGCTGGCAATCTTTCATCCAGTAACAAGAAAAACCCTCTCAGTTGCTGCAGGCATTTTTCAGACACAAGGTCAAAGTCAGGAATTTTCGTATCCATCTCCGTGAGAACCTTGATTTGCAGATAGTCTCTTGTTTGTTCATTGGACCCTATTTGCTATACCTAAAGCACCTAGGAAAAAATGAAATTCTTGACTTGGTTTTTTGCAAGACATTTTAAAAACTCACTTAAAGGCACTCATGCTCCATAGGCAGGGCAAAATAAATAAATAAAATAAAATGAGAGGAAAATTTAGACGGAGATTTCTATGTGGCCAATTTCTAAAATCAGCATTTGGAAATGCATTTCACTACTTGTTGCAAAGACAATAATAACACACATCATGTCTTTCTCGAAAACTCAGAAAAATCTCATTCATTTCACACACATTACTGCCATCGAATAGTATTAACAGCTTTTAAAGAGCATTAATCAAAAACACCATTATACCTTACCACTGTTTGTTGAGCTCCTACTCTATACTGAGCACTTTATAAACACTTTCTGCTTTCCTATGGTTCTGGGTACCTCTTCCCAGTTGGGCACACCATACTATTTGCACTTAAGAGAACTATGGGATTGTAGATGCAGACACCCATATCCTAATACTGGGCCACCATTTCCTTCCTCACTCAGCACCATTCCTCTTCCGTCTGCCCTTCATCTAACAAACAGCTCTGAAGTGCAATCCACCGTGGAAAATAAAATGCAACAAAATAAAGAGTAGACTTCCTGGCTCAGAAATTGTTTATCCAAAATCACTGTGTCTAGACAAAGTGCATTAATTAGGAGGGCTAAGCTTAATTGCTCCCGCAGGCTTATGTAAAGCAGGGAGGAAAACAGGACTTAGAGGTCCTAGAAATATCCTGGATTGCAGAGCTCATAAAGAAGCCACAGCTAAGCATTGCAGCTAGCCATAGGAACGTGGCTGGCAGTTTTTTCAGCAGATACACAGTAGGGTGAGTTTGGGCAGGAGCTCTCTAGAGTGACCAACTGCTTCTCTTCACAAAAAAGAGGCAGAAAGGCATTTCTAGGAGCAAAATGTAGCTCACACATTGCCAGAGAAAGGAAAATCACATTTTCCCTCTTCACATACACAGCTGGTAAACTCTATTTGCATTTCCATATTTTGTGCTAAGCTCAATATTTAAGAGTACCATTTCAAGTAAGAAAAACGTAAAAGCAGTATCGTGAAATTCTGTGTGTTCCCTATGGCATTTTCTACAAGTTAAAGCAAATTTTTGCTGGAATGAGGATGCTTTAAAATGTGTTCAAAGAGATCCTTGTCAGTGTGGTGATATATTTCAGGGAAGATGTCATTCTTTTGGAGGTATTGATTCTTGCCAATACAGTTGGAACATGACAGAACAACAGGAATATTTTTTAACATGGTTTCCTGCTTTTACAGAAAACTAAATTAGATTTAATGTAAAAGTAAAAATGATTTTTCTCAGACTGTATGTTCATCCTTCCATTATTTACCTCCAGTGATAAACGTAGCATATGTTGTAGTCCATCTGGATGGGCAACAGATCAAAATAAATGACATGAAACAGAAATATATGCTACATGCAACATGCTTCTACGATCCAATTTTCTTAAACTTGATGTCATGTAGCTTATTAATCAATGCATTTATCATTCAAAAATGTACATTACAGTAGAAATATGAAATGGTATAAGAAATGATGCTACTCAATGTAGTAAAATTATTTATTTCATAACACATGTTTTGGGGGAAAACGTAAGGGGAATGACAGCAAACAGAGTCCCAAAATGATCTAAAGTGTGGAAAACAATCATTATTTAAATAAGCAGGATTTCTATTCAAAGAAACATATTTTTCATGGAATCATCAAAATGACACTTGGCAAGAAGGAAGGCAGGAGGATGATAATTAGGGCAAAGCAAGAGCTAAAACCAGTAGATCTCACATATTCAGAGGGCCCGAGAGAGATACAGCCTCCAATACAAGACACAGTGACTTATTCTACTCTCACACATGAGAATTTTCAAGGTTCTGTTCATGATATTTCTTTATAGTGTTAGGCACATGGTAGGTGTTTTAAAATATTTGTTTAGAGGTAGTCAACTAGTTTGAAAAGTAGTATGTTGTAAACTTCTAGTTTTACAATAATCTGACTGAAAACAGGAACCCGGCAGTGCTTCAAGTCAAGCAACCTGAGTAAAGAATCTTCAATTTTCCTGTCCTCCCATGGGTCCTATAGTGCCTTGGGGCCACTCAGGCCACCTGGGAAATACGCTGAGTCATCCATTAACTCTTTCAAAACAGATTAGTCATGAATACAGATAGTAAGTACTCAATAAATGTTTGATGAAAGAATGGATACATGGATGGATGGGCAGATGGATGGATACATAGATGAATGGATAGAAGAACAAACCTTTCAAGTGTTTGAGAAAACAATAATGTTAAGTGGAAAGGAAGACAAATACAGTATAAAGAACAATGCACTAGAAATAAAGAAGTCTAGATTTCAGTTTTACCCCCACATATCAAGATCTCTAACATTTTGGGTCATATTTGTATATTAATAAGTCAGGAATTTATTTCTATTTACCTGAAAAAGAGGAGTTTGATTACTATTAACCTAACTTATCATCAGACTCTTAACACTCAATATTCCCCCAGGTCAGCTCTCCAATCATCTCAACAAATTTTGATTTTATGTACAATCTTTATTCTCTAAGACATACCAATATATGTTCCAAAAACAGATTTTTATGAAAACAAATATTTCAAGTCTCTTCACCTACCTTGGTGGCCCATTTCTTAGAAAATTTTAGTTGCCAACAGTGCTCTTAAAATGCAACAATTGGAACTAGGCACAATATCCCTGGCAATTTCTGAACATTACAGACTACAGTGAGACTCTCAATTTCACTAGTTCTAAATAAGATTTCCTCATTCTATGAATATTTACAGCAGGGCTGCAATGTGTCAACACTGCTCTGAGTACTGTGCTGTAACCAAGAAGAGAAACAACACACTTCTCTCTCGTACCCTATTATTTGCAAGTAGGAATAAACGGAGTAGGCAATTTCAGATAGTGATCCATATTCATGAAGCAAATAAAACCAAGCAGTGGGATACAGCGTAAGGCAGGATGCTGCAGTATTATTTCAGATAAATTCAGACAAATGGTAGAGCCATCCACACGAAAACTCAGGAGAAAAGCATGTATAGGTAAGTAAAAACAGTAATTTTTAACCTCTGAGGCAGAAGTTAGCTCACCTTGCCCCAAACTGAAGAACAGTCCATGGTTATTGCCCATAGAAAACTAAGGAAACAGTTGTGTTATGTATAACTTAACTGTAGTGTTTTAGAGTGGACTAATTCAAGTCATGTTAGATTTGCTAGTCAGGTTTGTTCTATTAATGAGGGTTCTAAGAAACCAAAGTTAATGGAAAGACTAAGGTTGGAATGGAGTAAGTATTTGAGGCTGACATACTAGGCAAATGTGGCAAATGTGGCCAAATGGCTTGTCAAACATGGACGCTGGACCAGAGTGGAGTTACAGAAACTAAAACTCAATAAATGCAATTAGAAAGCCAGGGAGTGGTGGAATGGACCAAGTAAATACAATAAAACAGAACTTTTGCTCCTGTGTTTAAAATAAATATGTCTCCATGGTAAGATATATTGGAGAGCTACTAATGTTTAAAGGCCCAAGGTTAGATGAGAAGACTGTCTCTTAAGATACCATCCAAAATTATTAAGCCTTCCAAATACAAGGCTACATACTTAAGAAGTATGGAAGACACATGCACATGTATGTTTATTGTGGCACTGTTCACAATAGCAAAGACTTGGAACCAACCCAAATGCCCATCAATAATAGACTAGATAAAGAAAACGTGGCACACATGCACCATAGAATACTATGCAACAATAAAAAAGAATGAGTTCATATCCTTTGCAGGGACTTGGATGAAGCTGGAAACCATCATTCTCAGCAAACTAACACAGGAACAGAAAACCAAACACTGCATGTTCTCACTCATAAATGGGAGTTGAACAATGAGAACACATGGACACAGGAAGGGGAATATCACACACTGGGGCCTCTCAGGGGATGGGGAGCTAGCAGAGAGACAGCATTAGGAGAAATACCTAATGTAGATGACAGGTTGATGGGCGCAGCAAACCACCATGGCACATTATACCTATGTAACAAACCTGCACGTTCTGCACATGTATCCCAGAGCTTAAAGTACAATAAAAATTTTTAAAAATTGATCAAAATAGTGAAATATGAATTAGACAAGGGAAAGAACGCTGCCAAAAGGATTTTTACAGTTTGTATTAGAAATTGCTCAAGTTTTAAAAGTTCAAGTACAATGCACTATTAAGTACTATATTTATTTATATGCAAGGTATATTTGTAATAAAAAGTTTTAATGTATATGTTTAAAAGCTCTATTAGGTATAGAAATCTAAGGGGCTCAATTTAGAAGAATCAGAATTAGTTACTAACAGTGTAATTGTTATGGTTGTAAAGTTAATTTAGCAGTTGAAATTAATCAATCTAGCAATGGCAAAGATGATTTCTATATGTTCATGTGGTATTAAAATAGATTGTCGTATCCTTTCAAAAAACATAGTGTTGCAAGCATAAAATCTGAATTTAACTTCTTCAAAGATTATAATAACCAGTTGTACAAATTTACCAAGTATAAAGTCATAATCTATAACAGAGGAAAGGAGCATATATTTTAAAGACCACTGTATCAGATTTCTGTTGCTATATAACAAACATAGTGACTTTCAACAACTTGCATTGTATTTAGCTCATGATACTTTTGGATTGTTTACGTCAGCCTCAAATAATCTCAGCCAGACTTGTTCATATAACTGCCATGAGCTGGGAGCTGCTTGTTCTTAGCCTCACTCAACTGTCTGGTGACTGGCTGTTAGCTGGGGGTAACAGAAATGGCTGGGCTACATGTCCCTCATTACCCAAAAGCTACTCTGGCCTTATCCAATTTTCAAGAAAAGTGAAAGGGCAAATGCTAATTCACAAGTATTTTTCAAGGCTCGGCTTGCATTAGTTTTTAGCTCTCCCATTGGCCAAAGGAAGTCACATATCCACGCCCAGAAATGGCACTGGAGGGCACTACCAAAGGACTTCAATACAACGAGATGGAAACAAATAGGAGTTGTTCCAGTAATTAACCTACCATAGTCACATAGAAGAAATCCAAGGCTAAATTAAATCTTAATACTAATAAATGGAATAAACATTGCAAGAAATGACATCAGAATTCTGAGAAAGGTAATGATAAACTAGATTTTATGCTACACTAAGAAAAAGACAAAGTCACATCCCTCTTGTTCACCAACATATTCTGAGTAACAAGCCCAATGCTTGGCTCTTGTTGGCACAAATGTTTGTTGAATAAATAAATAATTTAATGACGTGAATTTTCTTCTTCAAGGACTAGGATGCTAAAACACACCTCTGTATAGCACAGCAGGAAAAAATAAGGTAATACAGTAATTTTTGAATATGGCCTCAATCAGACTGCCTGAGTTTACATCCTGGCTTTGCTTCTTATTAAATGTGTGTTGTTGGAGAAAGCACCACACTTTCTGTGCCCTAAATTCCTGAGTTGTAAAATGAAGATAATAAGAGTACCTGTGTGTGGTGGTTTTAGACATGGCTCCCAAATTATTTGACAACACTTCCTTTAAAAGGTAGGGTCTGTGACCCCTAATCTTGAATGGGGTGAGCTTGTAACTGTTTCAATCAATAGAGGATGGTGGAATTAAGACTGCATGGACTTTCAAGACTTGGTCATAAAAGGTGATACAGCTTAGCCTTGATTGGTGAAACACTCGCTCTTGAAGTGCTGAGCTTCCATTAGGAAATTAGACTATTCTAAGATCGCCATGCTGTAAGGAAGCCAATGACACAAACAGCCATGTGTAGGTGCTTCAGCTGGCAGTCCTATTCTTAGACTCTTTGTAACTCACATACCAGAAACGCAGGTGAACAAACCGGATGATTCCAACTGTTGAGTTACTCTCCAACCTTTGAATCTTTCCAGCTGAAGCCCAGGAATCAGGGAATAGTGAAAAACCATACCTGCTATACCCTGTTTGAATTTCTAATGCACACAATTCATAAGCATAGGAGTATTTGTTTTAAGCCACTCAGTTTTAAAGTTATTTGTATATAGTAAAAGAAATTATAATAGATATATAGTACCTGAAAAAGTGCTATCATAAAAACCCAAAACATCTGCCTTGGCTTTGGGAGCAGGTATCAGGCAGAAGCCAGAAAGACCTGGTGATAGTGTTTATGTGTCAACTTGACTGAGTCACTGGGTAACCAGGCATTTGGCCAGAGTTATTGCGGGTATGTCTCTGAGGGAGTTTCTAAATGAGATTAACAATTAAATTGGTAAACTGAGTAAAACAAATTCCCTTCACCAATATGAGTGGCCCTCATCCGATTAATTCAAGTCCTGAATTTAAAAATAAAAGGCTAAGTAAGAATTCCTCCTGCCTGACTGCTTGATCTGGGACATAGGATTTTTTCTGCCTTTAGATTCCAACTAGAAAACTGGCTCTTCTTCAGTTTCAATCTTGCCAGCTTTTGAAATGAACTCATACCACCAACTTTCCTTGTTCTCCAGCTTGCCAATCTTGGGACTTTTCAGCCTCCATAATTACATAAGCCAATTTCTCATAATAAATCTATCTCTCTCTCTCACACACACACACACACTTCCAACTTTCAACTCTGACTAATGCAGACCTTGAGAAGAAATTATTATCAAAGGCTTAACAAAGAGTGAGCATTGTTAATGGGAGAATGTTTAGAACACTCTCACTTGTGATGGACACAATAGCTAATTGGATTTCCGGGCTGCATATAAGACACAAATGGAGAGACCAACTGAAAGAAAAGTTCAGTTTTCAACCAAAATTTAGATAAACTATAAAGGAGCCTTGACTTGCTGGGTTTAAAAGTAGAAGTATTTACCTTCCTCAGTCGTTACCAGCAGAATAATCTCAAATTAGAAAAAAATGCCTCAAGTCAAATATCAAATCACAGCTCTTTTCAGGTAAACATTCCAGGATTAAGATGAAATCAAGGGATTGGCTTTAGAGCCCTTCAGTAAGAGCTTAGAAAGATTGGAAGTGATGCCTTATAAACTCTTTCAAAGAAACAAAGCCTTCTAAGGATCTTAAGAGCATCTCTGATTGGCCTCCTCTATTGAACAATATGGATTCTGAGAATCATAAGGGCCTTAGGTCCAGCAGCCTCACAAGAGGCCAAAATAGAAAAGAGTTTATCTCAAAGAGACTTCGGGTATTACTTTTTTCTAACAAACTGGATTATAAGTTGATACACAGGAAGCCCATACAATGTTTAAAAATATTGGTCGATTTGGATTGGATGGAGTCAGTACAAAATGAAAGATGCCTTTGGACTTGCCACCATTTTGAGCACAAAGCAATATTAAGAGGGCATCTTATTTGAAATGCAAGCCATACCTATTTTTTTAAAAAAATAATGCATTAAAGAGAGGAACCGAGAACATCAGAAAACTGTTTGGGGGAAATAAAAGTAGATCCTAGTTGAAGAGCTAGCAACACGTGCCCAGCTGGATTTCAGAATTGCTATGGACAAGTGACTGCTGTGTGTCTCTTATTTTTCTTTCTTTTTGAACAGGAGAAGCACTGGTGGTCATCTAACAGGGCAAGTGTGTAGAGGACAGATAAGCTGTCTCTTTATTTCAGAGGTCTTCAGAATGAAAGCAACTATACTAGAACTGTTCCTAAGAAAACTCATCTGCAGCTGGAAAATTGAGACATAAAGGTCCTAGACTTGTGTTTGATGACAGAATGAGGTGATACTTTAGAGGTCTTGGCAAAGGATATAATAGTATTTTGTACCCTAGAATATAAAGGAAGAAATATAAATAATTGTGGCCACAAGGCAAATTACGGTGATTTTAAAGCAAGGGCCCAAAATTATTTGATCCAACTTCCATCAAAAAGTAGGATCCATATCCATTCCCTTTGCATCTGAGTAGTTATGTGAGGAATTGTTTAACCAATAGGCTACTGCCTAAATGATGTTTGGTGATTTCTGAGACTGGGTTGTTAAAACGCAGTGCAACTTCTGATTTGTTTGCTGTAAAACTCACACTTAGAACAATGAGTCCAGTGTTAGAAGCCTGACTTCTCTAAAGTACCATGACGTGAAGAAGCAAAATCACGGGAGTAGGTCACATGGATGTTTTCTGGTTGGCAGTCTTATTCTTCTAAACATCTCAAATCACGTGTCTGACATCTGAGCCAATGAGGGTTCAGATATTTCTATGCACCGCATTTCAGTCACTGTAGAGTAACAGACTTGGAGTTATAGCCAAACACAGCTAAGCATCGCACTGTGCACTGTTCAAATTTCTGATCCACTGAATTCACAGGCGTTAAAAAATAGTTGTGTTAAGTCATTAAGTTTTGGGGCAATTTATTACACAGAAATAGCAACTGAAATACCATTTCATAGAACAGTTGTGAGTTTGATGAAATGTAAAACAGTGCTTATTGAACACTTCATCAGTGTTCAATAATTATCAGCTAGAACAATAGTGATTATTATAATTATATAAAATATATAATTGTTATTAATATTAGTGTCAGGATTAGAGAAAAGTCACTTTTTACTTCATAATGCATTAGTTTAACAAGTCAGTCAGGGAAATTAGCTGTTAATGCTCTTTGCCAAGAATGTATAAGAATAAATTCAAGAAGAGAAGAAAACCTGATCAGTAGCTACATTCAGGGCTGTTATAACTAGGATTTCCACAGCTTAAGGCACCTGGGGGAAAATGAAAACCTCCCTTGTTGACATCAAACAAAGGGACTGTGACTGTTTCCTCTTAGCCATCACCTAAGTGTTAACCAGTCCATATACATAAGCCCCTCAATTATCATATTTTGTTATCCTAATTCAAATTCAGTTAAGAGGGTTTTTCTTAGGCCATTTCTATTCTCCAAAAGTCATTTTGTGAATGTTACAAGCATTGATATTCCCAAAGATTATCAAAAGAAAAAAAAAACTTCACAGAGCAATTCACGTAGAAATGAAGCGGGCCAGGACCTCAGCTAAATGTTGTTAGTACAACAATTTAATAAAGTCATCATTGTGCAGTTGAAGAACATTTTAAGTGCTTTTCAGCATAATTCTTTTTTAAGAAAAGTTTTGATGCGATTTAGAAAAATGAAAAAAATTACCATTTCTCTAAGCACTCAGATATATTCACAAAATAATCCTATAAATATAAACTTTCAACGAACTTTTTCATTCATTATTATTAGCTATTTTAGCTTTTCACAGCATGGCCTGTTCTTTATAAAACCTAACAAACGATAAAATAAATGGTAATCAAGAGCATTACTACCATAAAAGTGAACAAGTAAAAATAATTACCAAAATAACAAATATTTAAAATGTTCAAAAGCCCATGAAATGTTGAAAAAAATAGCATAAAATAAGGATTAGCATGTATTTCATTATAAATTCTTGATTCCAGATAATTCATGGCTCAGCAGTTCTGAGATTGACACCAAGTCAGCAAAGAAAAGCCATAAGGTTAGATTTCCCTTATCTAAGGCAAACAAACACGGTCTGTTTAAGTAGAGGTCAGGCCATTGGCAAACTTCAAATACCAATGTGTTGGTCTTTTTATTATCATTAATTTTATCATAATTACTATAAAAGGCACAATCTATGGAGCCATGCAACCTTAAATATTTTCTCATCACAATAGAACATATCAATTAATGAGTCATATTCACTAAGAATAATAAAATATGTTGATGAAAAATATAGTCAACATAGGGAATTGACTCCTTTAGCACTTTTATTTATCAAGCACTTAATGGTGTTTATTTTATCCTGGTAAATCTTAGAACCTTAGAGATACTAACTTATTCGAAGTCTCATAACTTTATGAGGTAGTTCTCATATTTGTCATTATTTTATATATGAGGAAACTGAGGCACAGAGATGGAAAGTGACCTGAGTTTCCACAGCTGCAAAGCAGCATAGCCCAAATTTGAACCCAGTCAGTCTTCTTCCAGATGCAAGCTTTTAACCACCTCACTCTGTTGGCCATCGAAATAGTCATATAAGTGATTCCTTGGGATTTTTTGTTTGTATTTTTTACTTTTCTGTTGTTGTTGTTGTTGTTTTATTCTTAGAGACAAGATCCTGCTCTGTCACTCAGGCTGGAGGACAGTGGCTCATCGTAGCCTCCAACTCCTGGCTCAAGCAATACTCCAACCTCAGACTCCCAAGTAGATAGGACTGCAGGCATGTGCCACCATGCATGGATAAATTTTGTTGTTAATATTTTATATAGACAGGGTACCATTATGTTGCTGATGATGCTGGTCTTGAACTCCTGGCCTCAAGTGATCCTCACATCTTAGCTTCCCAGAATACTGGGATTTGGGGCCCTTTCATTCTAAAGCATGGAGTTCTCTTACAATCTCATGGGGCCACAAAGAGTGCCTGAGTCAGATGGTAAAACTAACAGTCAAAGATGAGTCCTTCACTGTATAATCAGCGAAGTGTATGCAGTAATCACTTCTTCCAAAATCTAAATGAACCCTAATAGTAGTTTCACATAGTAAATGATCATACAGAAAGTAGTTTTAGGTTAAAATAAAACAGATTGTTGTATTGGAATTTTTGAAGGTTTGTAAAATTTGCAATGACAAATCTCTAACATTTGTAAGTTTTGATCATTAATTTTGAATAAAATTAGAAAGTAAAACTGTGCTACAGATCTAACTTTGTACACATTAAACATAACAACTTTCAGCCACTAAGCATTCATAGGCATAGACCACTGTACGGAGCTCACTTAGAAATAAACCTATTTAGGTTTACAGGTAACGATAATTACTATAGAAACTGACCATGTGTGAAACTGTATAGCTGGTGCCTCATTTAAATGTTTTACTGTGTATCTCACACATGAGCTTCATTATCTGTGCCCTGCAGCATTGTGCATCTAGTGGTTTCCTGGTGCCAGAATTGTTTTTCTTCCTAAGAAACTCCCTTTTATTCATGTTGGCATCAAAAGTACAATCCTAAAGAATGCACCATGTTGCTTTGTAGCAGAAAATGTGCAACCTTTGGTTGAGTGAAAGTAAGCCCACTTCATTTGCCTGCTTCACTTTCATTATCCAGATTTGCACAATTTGATGAATGGGATAGTCAAGGTGAAAGATGACAGGCTGAAAGCCAAAAGTCAGACACGCAGCACCTAGAAGCACTTTGTCCTTTTCTTCAGTCTCCTTTTCACTCTTTTAAGAGCAGAATGCTATCACCAGCTCTACCCCCGTGTCATGCCTCTTTCAATTATTTAACAGGGTCGCAGAGACAAGGAAGAGAATGAGAATCGAAGAGATGTCATTTCTCATCCTCACCTGGAGGTTATGAAGGCTGCTGCAAGTGGCTCAGGGTGATAATCCTGGGAATGAGCTGGGGGGAAAGCAATGCTCTCAGTCTGTGATCCTCCCACTTCAGCAGTACCTCAAATTGAGGGATTCTAAATCCATGCTGGCATTGTCAGTGCTCCCTTTGTGCTAGAAAGAATTGAGCTAAATGTTGGCTAATCAGCTTGTTTTAAAAATCCTGATTAATAAAACATGCAGAGCTACACCTGCTCCTCCAATGCTCCAAGACTCTTCCACATGAAGTTTTTGTTCAACAATCTTTCAAACACAATGACCACATGGAGTCTCATTAAATCAGCTAAAAATTCATGATAAAAAATTGTAAAGTTCTACACCAGGGAGGAGTTTCAACAATCTACCTGCCTAATTGAGGCCACAATTTAAAAAATACTGACCAGGGTGTGACAGCAATTACTAATTGTTTTCATTTAATAGTCTATAAAATATGTTATTCAGTCTTACTTATTAATGCAATTATCCACAACATCTGTTTTAAACAAGAAAAATTAACGTGAATTATGCTAATTTCATTGCTCAAAGCAAACAATAATATGGAAATTTCCTGATTTTCATTATATAAAATTATTTTCACACTATTAGCATACTCAGTGGAATTCACTCTAAGCACATGGGACTCTAATACTCAATTTAGACTTAGGCAAGTAGTTGGAAAGTGTTTTTCTGAAGAAATGAAAAAGAGAATTAGCCTTTCTACCCCTTGGCATTCACCCTGTAGTGTCAGATTCACACCTGCTAAAAATGCATTTTATTTGGTTAATGTAGAGCATTAACCTGTATGCTCCGAGTAAATGTGCTCTCAGCACAGGCTATTCAAAAATTAATGTTTGTGATTGCTTTCCCCAGATCCCAGCTATTTCCCATCTCATAAGCCAGTTGCTGCACAGGTAACAAAGCAGGAAATTATTGCAACTGCCCTTTGGCAAAGTACCATTTAGAGTCCTTAATGTTGTAAGTGTCATAACATTCTACCAAAAATACAGGTTAAACAATAAAGGACATACATCAAATCACTTCATTGGAAAACTGTTTGGTTTTTAACAAGGATTGGTTTTAAAGAAGGACTGATCCACTAGCCCAAACAATATCACCCAGAATGTATTTTTCTCTCTCTCTCTTTTCTACCTATTTCCAAGTCAGCTTCAGCATTGGGAGCATCTGTGGTCCCTTTGAAGCTCCAGCCTTTTCCCTCAGTATATCTCACATGTCCTTATATTAGCCACCCATTAGAAGAAAGCAAGTTTACTTCAGAAGTCTTCAGGACAAAAAGATGTCTCTTCTCAAAAACCATTTTAAAGGTTCAGTGTATGTCATTGATTCGATGGAATCAAGTATCCATTCCTGGACCAGTTACCATGACAGAGTATTGTGATACACTGATTACTTTAAGCCAATGAAGGCCCATCCCAAACGACATGACTGAGAATGGGGAGGGTTGGTTCTTTGAACACTGTTACCAGAAGTAAACATGGATGATGCACAGTAATCACAACAGATGTCCATTAGAGGTGAGTCCTCACTACTCAGGCCTACTCTGCCTGAGACAAATATGCATTTGAAGACAAACACGGCCTTTGTGTGCCAAAGTGAAGCACGGCCACATGATCATTTTCAAGGGATAATAGAAGAAAATGAAATTTTATTTTCAAAATGAGATCTAGTGAAAATGTACTTTTTTCTCAAGGAGACAAACTTGAAAGGCTAAGTGAGTTATTTACTCAAGGTTAAGAGGCCTTGATGAAGCCAGGATTCTATTTCAAATATTCTGAATTGTGTCCCAGTATCCTCCCTATTAAATTACTTTGCCTATTATTATTTAATTTTTTCCATATTTTCTGAATTTGAATAAAATGAATTCTAGTTATATTTTAAAATAACACCCACTGTATATTCCATCTGATCTTACGAGTCATGGGCAGACACCATAACAAAGAGAAATCAAAACTCCCTTCACTTAGAGGTTAGCAGGTTTGGGGGTTACATTAACTCTTCGGGGGTAATAACTTGGTGTCTGAAAAAAAGATTGCTAAATGTAGTGGTGATAGAAAGAGCAATAGACTGGTAGTCAATGGCCTGAATTTTTGTCCCAAATTCACCACTAACTAGTTATGTGACATTGGCAAACTCTTTATTCTCTATGGACTTCATTGGTGGAATGTAAATTAAAATGAATATTTTTAAGGAACTTTCTGATTTTGGGATCCTTTGCTTCTACGAATTTTATTTAAGTAATGTGAAAAGATTACGTTATCTTAACTGTAAAGAAAAAATGTAAGACTTGAGCCCAGAGTAGCCTGAATACTAATCTCAGCTCTGGCCCTGAGACTAAATATGTTTTTTTAACTTTTTAATTTTTTTACTAAAAATCAGAATAAATACATCAGTAACTTGCCATTATTTTCAAAATGAAAAATATATAGTAAAAAGCCATATTTTTCCAGGTTACTGGAATCTGTACCGAAAGAGATTCCCTAGTAACAGATCTCCAGCTACTTTGAAAACAAGAGATGGCCCATGAGCTATCATTAGAAAGGCAAGTAGAAGATCTTAAAAGGGATATCTTAGGAAGAAAAACTAAATATTCTTTTTGGAAAAAAAATGTAAAAACTGAGGTAGAGATCACAAAATAATGGCAACAGTGAAAGAAAATGTACATGCAAACAAAGGGATTTGGTTTTTGTTTTCCTCCTAAATCTTTCTAAAGGATGATAACCATGTGTGGTTAGCTTGAAAGTAAGAAGGATCAGAAGCAAAGAACTCGTGTCTTATTTTTGCCTCTTAGTTCCCTCCCATCATCTAAGTTATAGACTCAGTGTGTTGAGAAAGAATATAGCAGTATGCAGTGCAGGTGGTGCCAAAAACAGCTTTGGCCCCATCCATGCTGTAGCTCTGCACTTACAACTCATAGATGCATTTGCTTACAAATCCCAGGGAAGTATAAGAAATGTGTGCTAGAGGTCAACTAAATACTGGAATTTGTACAATTATTATAATTTCCAGATCTAGAGGAGGAATTTAAGTTACACCTAGAGGGCTAAGAATTTGATTAATAAAATTTACTGCCCTTGGAAGAGACAGATGTCTTTTAGATCCAAATCTCTAATGTGAATTATTTACAGTGTAGTAAGTGATGTGGACATATCTAAAAAAGAAGAATGAATTAATAGAAGCAAATGGTCTATTTAGAAATGTAGGTGAATAAGATATAAAGAGGCTAAACTGTCAAACTGACATTCAACCAGAAAAGAAAAAGAAATCTGGAACTATGAACCATTTTGAAGAGGTATCTTCTCCCAAAGCTTTCCCAAGAATGTGGTTTTCCCAAGGTGTAGGTAAATCTAAACCATTTTATTTCCTTTATCGATTCCATTTACCAAGGAACATCTGATTAGTAATTTCCTTCCAGAACTCTCCTGGAGCTAGCACTCAAACATTCCATCACATATATGCAGTCTCCAAGTGTAAATTAATTCTTTTGACTACTGTATTATGTTAAATTTTCTGTAGCTTCATAATGTACCAATATCTACTCACTTCATAAGAAGTGAAGTGGTTGTAGTAACCACTCTGGTTGTGCTAATAAAATCTTGTGCCAGGAATGCAAATCTAAGGCACTTCATTTTAACTGCCTAATCAACCTCCAGAGCTGGTGCCTCTGAAAGGTAAACCTACATCTCTTCTCTAACCCTTAATATCAACTGTATTCAAACTGCACATAATATATTATTTTGTGTTTTGTACTTTCAGGTTTATTAACCAAATAGAGATGATTATAATATGCCAAATATATTTTCATATTTATATAATATATATATAATAATATATTTTCATATTTATATAATATGCCAAATATATTTTCATTATAAAGCTAGAGGTAGGAATTATTTTTTTTAAATGTTAAAATATAAAAGGTCTATGCTCTTAAAAAATCAACAAAAAATTTTTTTAGAAATCTTTTCATGATATTCTTAACACGATGGATCTTCTGTATTTCAACTATGATTGACAGTTTTCCTATTTTTTTATATGGCTTAAGAAATATGATACCAAGTTAATACATTAGTTAAGAGTCACTAAGTTTTGAATGAAGAGAAGTTGCATTAAATTCAAATTAGTTTTTAATTCAATTTACTAACTTAAATTAATTACAACTAAATTCTTAATTCTGAAATTAGATCATTTGCCCAATGCACATATGCATGCTTTGTTTGGATAACTTTAGGACAAGAAAAAACATTAAGGAAACTTCAAGAAAGGCTGCTTCTCATTTGTTCATCAGGAAATGTCCATATATATACAAGATGTATTGCTTTTCTTTAGAAAGCATCACCACTTGAAATTACAGAAATCATTGATTCTTCTTACTATCCAACACACAGGTGTATGCTGTTAAATTTATCCACCTTAAAGGCATTTACAATTCTTTTAGACTATTTATTTAGCTTATCAAAACAAGTTATTCAATAGCCTACAAGATTGACGAATATGTTTTAAACATACTTTTAAAAGGAAACTTTTAACTACATCCTATAGAAAACCAAGAAGCATTTGAAACATTATAAGTGCTTCCCTTTCTGACATTCAGAACTGTATCTCTTTTTAGAAATTCTATGAAGGCTCACAGTTTCTTCTGTTTTTCTCCTAATTAACCTCTTCTTTCCTTAAAAATGCCCACTAACTCCCACTGTGACACATGAGAGTGGTTTTTGACCCTGAAAGAAACAAAGCTATACATGTTTTAGTAATTCAAGATATTTGTGAAGATGTTTAAAGATGTGGATTAATATCCATATCTGGATAACGATTGTGGCTATTTTTACTTGACATAGAATAATTTCACCATTATTTCTAACATAAAAAAATATTTATTTGTTCTTTAAAAATTATGTAAGCCATCTCAATTTATGCCAAGTAGACATCTACAGAAACAGATTTCTGCCAAAGATCTGGAATTGACACAGTGTTTTCTTTTCCAAATATTATTCAGATGCTGACCATTCCAGATACCAAACAAATTTGCCACCCGATATCTTCACATAAAGTTTTCTTCAACATTATCTTAAATTTATCCAGAAATTTTACTGTGAGTAAGCAATGTGTAACTTTTATGAATCTTGCTTTTGGCATTTCTATACCTATTTGCAGAATTGATCAGTGTACCCCACTTTCTGCACCTAACACCAACAAACTTAAGAGAAACCTGTTTCATATTCTAATAACCACATTTCCAAGTCGAAGGAAAGAGACACTCTAGAGAATATGCCTGAGCATTCTGGACTGCTGAAGTTTCTTTACAAGATGTTTAATTCTCAGAAACTCCAGAAATATTTGATGTGTTTATCATGAGGCAATTACTAATGTAAAAGTATCTCCTGTACTAACTTAGAAAAATCTCCCAAAGTTATCTACAAATTCTAGCCACATCAAGAACTCATTGCCATTGAATGACATTTTCAAAATCAGTTCAAATAAAGTAGAAAGAGGCTGCAAATACATTTTCTCATTTGAATGTGTATTCAAATTTATTAGTGTTTTCCTTTTAGACACTCCTTGATGCTCCACTCCCATTTCCTTTATTTTATTTGCTTTATTTTTTGTTTGCTGCTCCCTCTGTCTCCAGCACCTATTCTTGATTAAAAGAAAAACATTAACATGTAGAACTGGAGGTAGACAAAGCCCATCTCCTACAAAGCTAAGGACACCTGAGGACTAGAAAATAGTTATGTTAAAGAGACAAGAGGAGTACAGTTTCTGGCATTCTATCTCAAGCTCCCTTTTAGGGGAACACAACAACATTTATGACATTTCCACTCAATATCCTTGACTGTGTTCAGTGCAATCCCTTTCTTAAAAACCTTTGAAATAAGTTTCCAGCATATGATCTTTCAAGCAGGTTAACTTAGAACAACTGCTGATAAATTTCCCTGCAAAATAAAGACTCAATGTAAGAAGTTGAAAATTATAACCTGTGTGAAGTTTCAAAGGAAGCCTTTTTTCAGAAGAACAAAATATAAATGTACAGATTTATATTTTGTATGTCAAGCAACAGTCATACACAACCATGCACTGCCAATGAATGAAGAGCAAATAGATCCTATGAGGGACTAATTCATGTTATGTATTCCGTGTCATAACTGGCTTCTCTGTCCCTTTGTTAAGACAGTTATCTTCAAATATCCTAGCTTAATGGGTAGTGAGCAGAATTAGCAAGCATCACCAGTTCCACTGTGTGAAAATGTACCACAGCAATGTCCAGAGCCAACCCAGAACAGCCGGCTGTAACCCACAAGACATAAAAGTCAAAAGTGACTCCATAGATTGTTTAGAAAAAGAGGCAAAAGTTTCCATCTGTCAAGTAGGAAGTGTCCTTATGGATCTGGCTCCTCTCTTCATTCACAAAATAGAGGTAAAGTTTAATATGTCCCTGTCAGTTACAAGTAATTCTCTTCCAATCTACTGTTACACACGGAGAGCTGGGATCCAGCTGCTCTGAAGCCCTTGCCATGTCCCACGGTGCAGAGAGCAGTGTTGGCAACAGTGGCTTGGCTCTCTGATTTTATTAAATTAAACCTCCTCTTACCTCGACTTCCTTGTTCTTCTCTTTGTTTCTGCCCATTGAATTTCTCCCATTGCTGGCAGTCTCCCGTGCTGGGATTACGGAAATCTGGTGGAGGGGCATATTGGCAGGGCTGCAGGTGGCCAATCCCTGATTGGATGCCTTATCTCTTCACTCGCCCTGAGTAGCCCACCTGCACAATTGTTCATATCCTTGCTTTGCCAATCTCAGGTCTAAACAAAAAGGGGAAAAATAGTGTTTGAGACACTGTGCAGCAGAGGCCAGAGTCTTCTGGTCAAAATGTTAAACACATTGAAAGGGGAGTTACAAGAAATGCAAGAGCAAATAATCCAGGGAGTACTGCATTCTCCAAAGGACGATTTACTGCAAGTCATAATGGAACTGCTTTGTCACTGGAGCACCCCCTCTCCCCTAAGAGCATTGTGGGAGACAATTCAATTTCTATGGTACCTAATAACTGTCATGGAAACCAAGGAAACCTAGGTCTCACAGGCCCTTATTAGCAACTGCTTCCTTTAATGGCACAGACTCCCAGATTTGCAGCGGCTGCCACTTCTGCTTTTGTTTCTCCTCTGATTCCCCAGGAGTCCACTAAGCACCCAGAGACACTGCATCTTGCTGACTAGGTAAATAAGCAGACGGCTGAAAAGCTTAGTGTCCTATTTGGAGCCAAATCTCTTCCTTGAGAAGCGCAGTTAGCTGGCTGTGTCCTTCAGGCATCTACAATAATCTGCTTAGGTCAAAGGATCTGCCTTCAAGTGAAGAGCATCGCATGAGATCCAATGAGGTGTTGAGAGACAGAGAGAGAGAAGAGGAGACCCGGAGCAATTGCAGATGTCTTTTTCTGGATGGTTGTAAAGAGAGTTAACCATTCACTCCACGTTTCTTACTGAAACATCAGCAACAGGAGTCAGAAGGCATCAGGTAGTCTGAAGCATAGAGCTCTATACTACTCATTTCAACTTTATTGCAACTTCTGTGCTCCCTGAAATATATGTTAGAATTAGTAGCAGCTTCTCCTTGCTTTTCCAGAAAGGAAACAGACTTTACTATACAGTTTGGAAGAAGTAAATGGTTAATCAGAACTTCTGCTTTGTAAATTTTTTTAAAAATTCCTTTTAAAACATTCTACTGTCTCGGTGAAGTAAATTCTTAAATTACATTAACTTTGTAAAAATAACTTTCCCACATGATTGTTCCCTCTTTTTCAGGACGTTTGGCACTCTGTCTTTAAAAGGACAGAATTTTCTCTTCTCATTTTGATAGGTACATTGTACATTTTCTGGATATTGTGAATAGATCAGATCTCCCACCATTTTTTTGCGTTTGTTCACCCTAAATGAAGCATAATTCAGAAAGTTCCTTGTTTTTACATACTCAAGTACTGCTTATAAGTTAGAATTTTTCCCTAATCACAGAGATTTTCAAAGTGATTTCTAATTGCAATTCGTTTCTACCTGTCTTTGTTGTATACAGAAATAAAACCATTTCCATTATGACATTACAATATATTTAAACTCAGGATAGAGATAAAATGTGAAAAAAGATCTGTACTGTCGTTGGCAATAAAGCCAAAAACAATGTATGTAAAGATTGAATTAACATCTTCAACTTAAATATTCACACTGAAATAAACACTTCAATGTATTTATAAGTTTGATCCAAGTATGTTTTCATTTCAACCTAAATTAGCCACCTGCCCATGGTTCTAACCCCTACCATCCATCAAGATCATCTGGGGAGATTTTATAATGCATAGATCCCTCATAGATACATTTTCAGGACGGCTGCAGTGGAGACAAGAAGACTACAGTTCTGAAGTGGACAGTTAAAAAAAAAATTGCAGATGTTTCTGATACAAACCAATTTTGAGAACCAGTCCAGTGTATCACTAAAATAAGCTCAGCACAACATGTTCATTAAAGTTCATATAGAGACAAATGTCTTGCTTAAAATAGTTAAAAAAAAAATAGGTGCCTCAAACCTGGCATTTGTTCATCATCACACTTAAGCTTACAGAATGTATTTGTGACATACAAGAGCTTTAATGAAAAGACTAAAAAGCCAACCTTTGCCAAAAATGCCGTGTCTACAGTTAAAACTAAGAATTCTTAAAGTTTCTGTGGCTTAATGTTCACATCTGTGACCTGTGTGAGAAATTCCTTACTTTAATAATTTTTAATCCCTCGATCTAGAAGGACTGTCTTAATTAAGAGAATGCTGGAAATAGAAGTCTGTAAATCTAGCGATGTGTGACAAACACTAAAATTTAAATTATGAAGCTCTTTAGAAAAGTAATATTGTCCGTGTTTACATCCATGGAAAGTTCCCTGAAAGGCCAAGGCAGCTTTCCAGATAAATTCAGACTTTGGTAATTTTGCTTAAAATATTCATTAAAGTCATAGGAAAGAAGATTTTTAGCTTGAATTAACTAAATGGCTGTCTTAATCCTTTACCTCATTATGCATATGAGGTTATTCTTTGTTTGCTATAAGATTTTTCAGAAATCAGATTTTAATTTTGAGTTAATTTGATTTATGCGGTTGAGTTATTTCAGTTAGCTTTCTTTTATCCTAAAATTTAAAATATAAATTAAATTTCCGGAAAAGTGTATTTATTTCTTAGAGTATTTTACACAGTAAACAAGAAGAGGTTTGTTATATCGTTTTAAGTAAATGTTTTAGCAATAACTTAAGAAAAATTAATAGTCAGTCTGTTTAATAAATATTTATCTAACATTGTATTAGGTATTGCCACAAATTGAACTTCTAAAATTTTCCAACTGTATCAGGGGAAAAACATGCTTTTAATACTTTGTACATTCTAATACTTTGCTGCCTTGGAACACTGAATACACATCAGCTAATGTCAATGTTTTGCACTTACCTAATACCTTTCCTCAATCAGATTTCACAGTGCTCTGCCAACTAGAAACAATCAGAAGTCTCTGGGGTGACTCATTATGTAACAAACCCAAACTAAGAAAACTGTTGTGGAATGCATTTCTCCTATGGGAGCACAGTCCATCTTGTGTAGTAATTAAACCCTGTGGAGTCACAAGGAGCAATGGACCCAGTAACTGGGCACAGACAGACACTGGCCAGAATAATTGTGGATTCAGGAATCATTCAGCTCATCTGCTTCTACATATGTGATCACATTATGTGATCCAGATTTTTAAACTTGATTTTTGTGGAAACCAGAGACTATAATTAATGTTGAACTCATCCTGGAATATTCGCTTTTCACTGAATACTTTTTCCATATCCATGTCTAAATTGTATTTGTTTTGCTTCCACATTCTGGCTTCCAGCCCTCAGCCCTGGGGACAGGTTCCGCATTCCTGCCTCTGGCTCCAAAATTTGGCATTTTTATTTATTAACTCTAATACTCAGACCTCAGTTTTCCCCCAAGAGATTCTGATTTGGTGCTGTTCCTTATTCTCAGTGGCCTACGTTGTCTCTAGTTTAAAAGGTAAACGAGGCAAAATATGCAACTCTGGTAGCATAAGACCAGCTCGATCTTTGCCAGCTGCAACAACAACAAAAAATAGGCCTCCAAAGCATTTATTTTGATTGCAATTAATCAAGAAAGGAAAACCAGTGTTAGGCCAAGACAAGGAACCGAGTAAACATCTGCTAACACATTAAATGGACAGACTGAAAATTCAATTCGATAAACATTTATTAAGCATCTTCTGTGTTATCTGAACCATGCTAGGAATTAATGGGCAGCAGGTAATGTATAAAATTATGTGGTACAATATCTGTAATCAAAGAGTTTGTTGTGTCATTAGGGAAATAAGATTTAAGGAGCTAAGTCAATTTAAAAAAATATGCAGCATATGGCAATTAATATTTGAAAGATAATATAGAATACCGAAAGTAAATATCAAAGAAGGTTTGAGCAACAATAAATAATATTAGATCTAAATACATAAAGAAAGTCTTAAGGAGGAATTGAGGCCTCTATTGGGCTTGGTAAACATAAAGTGATTAAATCATTTCAAGGCATAGAGATGGTGTGAGACTGGCATTTGAGAGTTCAGGACGCTATTTTAAATAACATAGAAAATTTGTTTAAGATTATTAATTGGTTTAAGCCATATATAGTTATGAGGATCACCACTTGAAAGGAGAGAGGAAGGAAACCAGACTGCGGACCTGGCAGAAAGAAAAAGCCTACAAGCAATATAAAATTATATTAATTATAAAACATACAATCATATTAATTATAAAATATAAAATTATATTTTATATTTATATTTACAAAATTATGAATGCATTGATACAAGACAGAGAAGTAATAAAGATAAGAACTTTAAGTTATTTCTGAAAATAGAAAAAAGATACACTGAATTGGCAAAAGAATATTTCATTACAAATCCCTGGTGAAAGGGAGGAAACCTGGTTTGAGTGGGTTTTCAAAGCGTCATTGCAAAGGGTGTCAAATGGCCACTGTCAAAGATTACTGGGAAGAACATATGGATAAGCTATCAGGGCACAAAGAATTTACGTTATCTTGTAAAGGAGAGGGAGAAGGAACTTGAATTTAAAGGTATTGTTACTAGGGAAATTCTGAAGTATACAGTTAGGTATTAATTGGAGAGTTAGGGAGCAACGCAAGCTAGCAAAACAAGCTTAGTGGAAATAATGAGAGGGAGTATAAAACAGAAAAATAATTAAAATTTCTGGTTATGTGTTTATTAAAAAATCTACAATGTAATAAAGCATTTCTAAAATGCTTGTATGTTTTTTATGGGTTTTGTCTGATTATTGGAACCCAATTGTGATTACATTTAGTATGTGCAAGTGTCTTCTGTAATTACAACAACATCTTTTTAATGTAAGGATTCTGTCTCTGAAGACCTTTCAGAAGCAACCGGATGATCAGCTTTCAATACCAAATACAGTATAATGGATCAGATGAACTCTTGAGACCTTTGATTCTATTCTCTTGAAATTATTTTTCCTAATTTTGACCACATATATTTTCTGAAGTTGATGCAGATCACAACATAGTCAAGACATTCATTTCAGTCTGTTGGAGAATCAATAGCAATCACCACATTCACATAATAGTTGTGATAATTACAGCATGCCCTGAAGAGTCAGTTATACTAGTTTATATGATTTATTTTATGCTCGTGACACAAGAATATCATCACAAACTGAGTCTCTCAGATAACACCATGGGACTGATTTTTGCTCCTTTCTAATTTTTGAGAGACTAAAAAGAATCATTTTATTAAATCCTCTTTTAAAAAAGGTAACATGTTAGAAGTAATCAAAATACCTAAGGAAGGTACATGGGTATTAATAATTAGCTTGTGAAAATAATGTAGGGTTAAAATCAAATTTCTATATTCTGTTTTACTTTGTTGAAAAGACATATGGAATTAAAATTTTGTTTAAAAACAAGATTTATTTTGGCAAATAAAGTTAGACTCAGCCTTACTCTCCAAGTAAATAAATGTACAAGCTAATCTTTGTTAATGTTCTCTGTAGCTTTCAAAATATTAGTAAACCTAGCTGAACAAGGAGCAAAAATAGAAAAAAACAGTTTCGGAGGGCCAATATGTATTTCTTTACTTATCTTCGGAAAATGTAAAGCAGTCATCCCAAAAGGGAGAACCGGAATCATGGCAGAAGGTCTTTAATTACTGCTTGCCTCAGAACCTGTCCACTCTTATTGCTGAAGAATAAGAGAGAAAATGTGTGTGTGTGCGTGTGTGTGTGTGTGTGTGTGTGTGTGTCTGTGTGTGGTGGGGAGGAAGCATTCTCACACATAGCTGTAAGGCTCCTTCCCCTTCCCTATTCTGGAACTTCACTGTCAGTACCTCTGGGGTCCTCATAAACCCTGGTATTCTCAAGCCTAGTGGCACAGTTTCTCTAAGCCATTTCATGACTTAAAGAAGGAAGTAATAGTTTCCTCTTATAAGTGTCAAAATTCTAACTTAATGCATCAGAGAACTAAAAACTAAACTTAGCAAAGTGCTTCCTGTATGATATTAAGGTTTGAGCAAAGGAGACCTGGACCTAACATTCCTAATCTAGCACACACACACACACACACACACACACACACACACACACACACACCAAATGACATTATTTTGGATTCCTGAAGTTTGTCTAGATGTAGAGATATATGTATCTGCTCAAATATTATTTTTATTCCTTATAATGAAATATCTTACTAGTTTTTCAAGGAAAAACACCCTCAAACTGTGATTTTCTATTTTACACAGAAGACTTCTGTGACCAAATGTGTAGGGCTTTTTTTTCCCCCCACATACCAAACAAACAAGCAATTCTGCAGCAGACACCAGCTGGGTGTCACCCAAATTCAGTTCTACCTGGAGATAGTATCAGATCCCACAGGTTCAGGGCTCAGTCTCATCAGAATGTCCCCCAACCTTCAGACACTAGTCACAAGTCCAGGCTCCTGGAACTTCTGACTTCAAATTGGGGTTCCCACAACTTCCTCCTTAGGTTCAATGAGTTTGCTAGAGTGGCTCACAGAATTCAGGGAAATATTCAGGTGTATGAGTTTACCACAGAGGATACAGATGAAGAGGTGCACAGGGCAAAGCATGTGAGAAGGGGTGCTAAGCTGACATGTCACCCCCAGCCAGGAACCTCCACATGTTCAGCCATCCATAAGTTCTCTGTATCCAGTCCTTCTGGGTTTTTATGATATGATTGATTAAACCACTAGCTGATGTCATCATTTTAACTTTCACCCTCTCCCTCCTCCTTGGAGGAGGGGTTGTGCTAAAAAGTCTCAACCCTCTATAATCCTGCTTGGTCTCTCTGAGTGACCAGCCTTCATCCTGAAGCTATCTAGGGGCTGCCAGTCATCAGTCAACTCATTAGTATACAAAAATGACATCACTTTTGCAATTCTAAGGATTTTAGGAGTTGTATGCTAGGAGAGGGGTCAAAGACCAAATACGTATTTCACAATATTGCAAGTCTTCATTTAGTTTAAGGGGAAAATGGCATCATGGAATTTTATATTTCAAAGGCAAATTATAAAGCACCCTACCATTTGATGACCAGTTTAATTCCTGGGAGACTGAATGTTTTGATATCATTGAAGGCTAGTAGATGGCAGAAACAATGTAGAAAAATTTCCTGATCCAGAGACTCCTGCTCTTTTGTCAATTTCTGACCCAATTTGATGACTATAAAGCATAGGTATGTTTTAAGTAAAAACCAACAATCTAACAAGTACATTTGTTTACATGTTGTTTAGTTACTTTTATTACTGGGAATAGTTCTGAAAGGAATATATTTTATAATATAATTCTGAATTACATGCATAGCCTCTTTGGAAACTATATTTTACTAAGTTTTTTATATCTGATTCAATTTTTTATTATTCAAGGAATAATAAAGTTTGAGGGCTGACTTTTTTCCATCATATTTTTATTCTCATGGTCCACTGACTATGAAAAATGGCAGGTATAATTAACCTAACATTAGTAATGTTATTATTTTTTTCAATAAGTGATACTTATGATGAATAATTTTTATAATATAATTAGTAACTTGGAAAGTGCTAGAGGAAATAATGGGTCAAAATTCAGAAAGTCAATGTATATATTCTTCTTTCTATAGCTGGTGGATTTTAATAATGAAAGAACTATTGCTATAAAATTATAATTTGTATTTTCTGCTGCTGAATATGCTATATTCCTAAAGTTCCAAAACAACCAGCAGACTTATGAAATTTGGTTAAAATAATTGTCCTGGTAACTATGTATGGGCATAGCCCAATGTCATTATTTGTGTTCTTGGAAGAATAAAGATGTAATTAGTTGACTATAGAAATACTGACTTTCATTTGTTGTTTATAGATATGTATTCATATATTTTTAGCCAAATCTGATTCAACCTAAAAATGGCATCAATCTTTCCCACCAATTCTTACACAATCTCCTATAGATATTATCTTCAATTTAGAATGGTCTTTATTAGGTCTACATATGTCTACGGTATTTCACCCAGAACTCTTCTCAGTCAAATGTAAAAGTTATTAGAGTATTTGTTAAATTGGGAAATTTAACAAACATACATGCACACATGGAGAATATGATGTAAAGACTGGAGTTACTCTCCCACAAGCCAAGGAACTACCAGAAGGTAGGTCCTAAAAGATGCTTCCCTAGTGCTTTCAGAGTAAGCATGGCTGTATCAGCACTTTGATCTGGACTTCCAGTCTCCAGAACCACGACAATATATTTCTATTGTTTTTGGTACTTTGTTACAGCAGTCTTAGGAAGCTAAAACACTTCCATAGACATAGTCCATGGATTCAGTGTTACTGTTAACCCTCTGCATAACATTCAGATGATACTAACGGGCATCAAATCCAAGAGAAACAGCCAAGATAGAAAGAAAAGACAGAGGATGATATAGTGAGAGCCAAGAGCAGAGAAAAGCAAAGCCTCAAAGTAGTCTGAGAAGGGGAATATGTATCAGTGTTTGCATTTTATAAGTGTTACCCTGCATGTTGATTACAGGGGGCTTGAAGGAGTCATTGGAGGCTAAAAAACAGTATGGGAGCAGGTGGTAAATAATCAAAGGCAAATGGTAATCCAGGTGTATTTTGAAACACTAGAACATATATTCCCTAAGTCTTGAACATAGTCCGACAGTTAGAGGTCCATCTGAGTCAGTATAAGAAAGGTAATTAAGACAATTTGAGCTCTGTGAAAATAAACAAGGGCTGCTCTTGTAGTATCAAACTTTAATGTTCAAGTAGGAGATATACAACCACTTATTGGGACAATTAATAAATTAATTCAAAAATCTTTTTAAAGACTGGCTTCAGTAATTTCAGAAGTACCCTATAATTTGGGGTTTCTGTGACACTAGATATTGTGTTTACTCTTTGTACATAGGTTGTTTCTTGTAAAGAAATGGTTCCTTATATAGAGAAACCTTGTACAGTAATATATTTTACTAAATAGAACTCCATATGAATAGACAAGGAGTATGCTGTTGTTGACGGTTTACCATAAAGAAAAGCAGAAACACTGAAGAAAAAGGTAAAGGAGATAGTAGGTGTCCAATCTTATCAAAGAAGAAGACTTAAATAATCAGCTTCTGGCAAAAAAAAATTGTAAGAGATAATGGTCTAGTTACTGACTATTTGATTTTCCATTACACATTTGTTATCTATAATTTAAAGTGATTGCCTTAAATACACACACACACATGTAGATTCTACATGCAAAATGTCTAAAAAGTGATATAAGTAACAAAAGAGATTCTTAATAGGTACTAAAAATTGTTTTATTAACCTAAGAAAATTTCACGAGAAAAAAACATTCAATAAAAAAGTGAGAGGGCATAAAATAAATGATAAAATATAGTAAAATATTTGAAAATCAGTTATTGAATATTTAAAAGTAAGTACCATTACAACTACTCTATAAGAAAAAAAATCAGAAGATTTATCAGATATTATATCATTTTTATAGACTATTCTCTATACTAGGCCTCTAAAGTCTCATACATTAGAGCATTGTAACAGTCATTCAGATTTTTTAAAACTTTGAACAATATTAATAATCATGTAGATCTTTCAATACTCTAAAGTAGTAAAGTTCTGGTGCTTTCATATTATTTTATATAAATAGTATTAATAGTCATGTTAATTAATATTAGCACAGGAGTACTATGTTAATATTTTGATTAAATACATGAGATAATGGCTATTGAGCTAATTAGCATATTTATTACCTCATATACTAATTTGTTGTAAGGAAAATTAAAATCTACTCTCAGCAACTTTCAAGAATACAACATATTGTTATTAACTATAGACACCGTCGTGTACAAAATAGATCTCTTCGATCTAACTAAAATTTGATATCCTTTGACCAACATCTCCACAACTTTATCCTCCTACCCTCGGTAACCATCATTCTACTCTCTGCTTCTATGAGTTCAACTTTGTTAGATTTCACATACAAGTGAGATTATGCATCATTTATCATAATGTTCTCCAGCTTCATCTGTGATGCTGCAAATGACAGGATTTTTTTCTTCTTTCAAAGACTGAATCATCATTCTGTTGTCTATATTTACTACATTTTCTTTATCTATTCATGCACTGATGGACACTTAGGTTGATTCCATATCTTAACTATTGTGAATAGTGCTGCAATAAACATGGGAGTGCAGATATCTCTTAGACATAGTGATTTCATTTCCTTTGGAGATAAAACAAATAGATTGCTAGATCATATGGTAGTTACATTTTTAAATTTTTAAGGACCATTCATCCTGTTTTTCCTAGGACTGCACTAATTTACATTCCCAGCAACAGTATACAAGGGTTCTCTCTTCTGAACATCTTCTCCAACATGTGTATTCCTTCATCTTTTTGGTAATTATCATTCTAAAAGATGTGAGGTGCTGTCTCATTAGCCATTACCCAATGTATATATATTTCAAAACACGTTGTACTTTATAAATAGATATTATTTTGGTAAAAAAAAAAAAAAAACACACACACACACACACAAGAAATGAAAATAATGCATGTAAACTCCTTGGTACATGGCTTGTCAAAGAAAAAGTGCTAATCGTTAACCACTCATATTTGAAGCTTAAAATTACCTAATAAAGGATTTAATCATTTTAAAAGTACTTATCTTGCAAAAAAAGATGGATATTAAATATTTTAAAAATAACAATTGAGTATGTTTCTTGACACTCTACTTAAGAGTAATCTTTTATGTAAAGAGAATTATTTCCACTAGTTGATTAAATAGAGATGCATATCAAATAGCACTTTTCAAAAAATAGGAGTTATAAAAAACTATATACCTCACATCAAAACTATAGTTTAAAAGATGCAACTTTTCATAATTGGAGTGTTGTAGTATCATTATAAATTTGAATTATTGCATTGAAGAAAAGAATAATAGCAACAGCAACTGCTACTTATTGAACCAACTCATATCTGCCAAATAATGCAATATGCATTTTATATATATAATGCATTATGCATTATATATATATATATATATATATATATATATATAATTTAATTTGTCCCCCAACACAATCTTCCTAGGCATGTTTATTATCTCCATTTAACACAGAAGGAAACTGAAGCTCTGAGAGTTACATAACTCGCCCAACGTCCCACATATAGTAAATGACTGATTGATATAAGATTACATTTAACTCTGTCTGATACCAAACAATTTCATACCAACGTGTTAATAAAGAGTTCTGATGTATAGAATGCAGATCAAATATGATATTAATTGTGTGAGGTGATAATCAGACTGATCCTGGATGCCTGATTACACTGCCCTTGAAATTCATGCCACAAAGCCAAGCAGGCAATGTATGTGATATTATCAGAATGTTCTTCTGGTTTGGATAACAATAACACCCAGATCAAGTCACTCTGTAGTAATGTTTTTGCTTTCATGGAATTGGGCAAAATGAGTACACCTATCATAAGTTTCTATACTATTTGGCCATTTTCCCAAGAATAAGTAGTCAGTATAGTACTAACAGGTCAAAAATCTAAAACACTAACTTTAAAATAATTGAAAAAATGATGAAATATAGATATGCTACATAATATTTTAGGCCATATTATGATTTCTTGAAAGTCTTCATAGATGGCAGTTGCCAGGGATGCCAGAAAACAAAATTAATTTACTACCCTCAAATCTTTGTAGGTTTCGGATGGAAAATTAAATAAAATATTCAGTAAATACAAATATATGAGAAAAGGGAAAGATTTAGAGAAAGAGAAAGAACAAGAGAGAGACTGAGAAACTGCAAACTTTAAGATACTTAAAAAGAATAAGCTGGATTATTTGGGTTAGAACATTTGCTGATACAATTACAGAGTTAGATAGAATGTAATTTTTTTTAAGTCACTGTGGAGGTTACATTAAAGAAGAAGGAACACTTAAGCAAAGTACTAAGAATTACTCATCCACACAATGGAAAATATCTATACTTGGTTTGAAAATAGACTAAATTCTGAACTATGACTCTACTGTGAATATTTTACATAATTTTAAATTTGACAGCTTTCCTTTCACAGAAAAACAACCACCCAATAAAATGTTTACTATTACATGGAATAGAAACAATGATTACTGTTGTTTTTAATAAAGCAATGAAAACATAGACCTCTGTTTAGAATTTTTAATTATTCGGTGATGTTTAATTAGTCATTAAGACTGCAATTATCCAAGGATCATTTTTCTAAAAGTAGCTACTATTAGGAAATGAATAAGAAATTTTAAAAAGTGATGGACATTTAGATAATATTAAAATTATTGTATAAAGCTTTCTACTTCAGAACAGATAATTTAATGTAGCCACAATGATATTATCCAATAGTCCACTTTTCCTTTTTAAAAAGAGATTAATATATAATTTACACTTTAAATTAATTCCAAATAAAGAAAACCTTTTGCCATTAGATAGTGTCTGCAGGGGAATAATTACTAGAAAAATACTTAGTAACTTCACTTGTGGCCTATATATCAATAATTTAAAAGCATGTGATTAGATTAGATAAGTGTAAAGCACATAGATATATCATGACTCCTACCAGGCACTCAAAAACGTTAGGTTTCAAACACCTAGGAACAGAATGGAAATCATAAAATCAGGAAATAATACAAGAGACAAGATAAATACCACAGGAGAGGAAGCAGTAGGAGGTTAAAAATTAAGGTTGGAAGATTTGTTCCTCTATTGTTTTCAGGCTTTTTCACACTGTATGCAACTGTAGTTATAAAGTACTATAAAACTAGACAAATTGTATGAAACAAATGTTTTTAGGCATTGGACAATAGGCAGCACAGACACATGTTTCCTGAAAGGGGGAAACAAGAAGGTAATTCCTACAATTTTCCAGCTTTCTGCCTGGAGGCAATTACTTGACTTGTTGCAGAGAAGGAGTCAAAAAGCAGTGCCTGGTTGTCTGTTTCATTAAGGAGGTAAAGATTAAGGTGGAGAGTTATAGAGATGGATGGAATTCACACAGCAAAGAGCCAGAGAGAAAGGAGCTATAGATAGAAAGCTCCCGAAATCCGTATAACTGTACCATTGAGTCTTTGGCTGCACGCTACTTTGCATGGTTATGACGGGAAACTCCACAAATAAAGAAGGAAAAAAATAACTACTTGAGAGCTTCAGACAAAACAAACCTCAGAGTTTACACAGACTTCACGTTTTAGCAAATGAGAGAGCAGATAACTTATAGAATCATAAGATATTCAGCAGAGATCCCCAGAACACTCACGCCTTATAATAAATGATCTTCTAGACCCTCCCTAAATAAAAATTAAAGCAAGTCTCTAAAGGAAGACATTAAACCTCAAGTAAACTGGCTGTTTACCAAAACAACTTACACTTTATAAGGAAAGATAACAAAATCCAGATTCTCAACAACAGAATATTCACAATATCTGGCATTGAATAAAACATGACTGGATATATAAAGAAGAAGAAAATGTAATTCTAACCTTAATCACGATTAAGGTCAGTGATGTCATAGAGTCCAAAGATAGAGATGATTAAATTAGCAGACAAGCAACTATAACAGCTATTATATTTTTAAAAAATAACTTAAAAATCAATTTATGGAAAAAATAAATGGAAAATATAAAAAAGAACATTGAATTTTGGTATTAAAAATATCATATTTGAAATAAAAATTAACTACATAAATGTAAAATCAAATTAGATGTTACAGAAAAAGATAAGTGAACTTGAAAACATAACAATAGATAATGTCCAAACCATAGCACAAAAAAAAAAAACCTTAAAAAAAAAGTGAATGAGTAACATGTGGGGAAAATCAAGACGTTAAACATACATATAACTGGAGTACAAGAAGTAGAGAAAAGAGAAGAAGGAATAGGAAAATACATTGAAAAAATAGTGTTTGAAAATTTTCTAAAATGTATGATAATTAAACCCACTGATCCAAGAAGCTCATTAAATCCCTAACTTAAGAAACATAAAGAAAATCAGATACAGGTATACCGAATTCAAATTTCTGGAAATGTTTAAGTCTTAAATAATGCTGGTGAGAAAAAGGGCTGTTTCATAGAAGAGAAGAAAAATAAGAATTCTACCAACTTATCTTTAGTACATCTGAAAGAAAAAAGCCTGTCGGGTATGAATTAAACACGAATGAAAACATTCTTCAAAAATGAAACCAAAGTTAACTCTATTAACACATGTAATAATACAAAATTTATGTTAGCATTCCTGAACTACAAAAAATGTTAAAGGAAATTATTCAGGCAGAAGGAAAGAATGAGAGGAGGAATAAGGAAAAATCCCAATGTGAGGGTCTTAGATGTAAAATAGCATGATGTATACTATCTGTGTAATATGGTATAAAGACAGAGGACAATCAGTTAAATAACAATAATTAAATAATGGAAATCACCATAAAAAATAAATAGATATTGCTAATAAGCCAAAGATGGCAATACAACTAAATTCTAAATATAATCCAAAATAAGTCATAAAGTGGAAAACAAAAACAAAAAGAACAAGTAAAAAGTACAGCAGGATAACAGATTTCATATCAAAAGTCTTACATTTATGTTAAATGTAAACAGTATAAACACATCGATTCAAGGCAGAAATTGTCAGATTGTATAAATAAAGCAGAAGCAAACTATATGTAATCAACAAAAAAGTACTTCGAATGTAAGTACACACATAAGTAAAATGTAAAATTATTTAAAGAGAAGTATCATGTAAACACTATTCAAAACAAACCAGAATTCAGAAAAACAAGTAGTACTAGAAACAAAGAAACACATTTCATTATGTAGTCAGAATGACAATTATTAAAAAGTCAAGAAACAATGAATGCTGGTGAGACTATGGAGAAATGGGAACACTTTTACACTGCTAGTAGGAATGTAAATTAGTTCAATCATTGTGGAAGACAGTGTGGTGATGCCCCAAGGATCTGGAACCAGATACCATTTGATCCAGCAATCCCATTACTAGGTATATAATGAAAGGAATATAAATCATTCTATTATGAAGATACATGCATGTGTATGTTTATTGCAGCACTATTCACAATAGCAAAGACATGGAATCAACCCAAATGCCCATCAATGATAAACTGGATAAAGAAAATGTGGTATATATACACCATGGAATACTACGCAGTCATAAAAAGGAATGAGATCATGTCCTTTGCAGGGACATGGATGGAGGTGTAAGCCATTATTCTCAGCAAACTAACACAGGAACAGAAAACCAAACACTGCATGTGTTCACCCATAATTGGGAGCTGAACAATGAGAAAACATGGACATAGGAAGGGGAACAACATACACTGGGGCCTGTCGAGAACTGTGGGGAGAGAATATCAGGATAAATAGCTAATGCATGTGAAGCTTAAAACCTAAGTGATGGGTTCATAGGTTTAGCAAACCACCATGGCACACATTTACATATATATATGTGTGTGTATATATACACACTTATCTTAGATCACAAATAGAAAAATAGAAAGAAACCAGGGCAAACACACACACACATGCACACACACACACACACAGAGAACTGAAAGAAGTGAACAAATCTATAGTTACAGTTCACGGTTTCAAAACTTAACTTTCTGGAATTGATGGAGAAAGCAAAAATAAGGATAATCTATAAAACCACAAATAAAATTAAGCACTCAGACAAACCCAGAATATCCTAGTACTGTAATTGTGATGTGCAATCCACTCATAATTCTAGGATGAAGCCCTTATATAAATCTATCAAAAACAATAATACCTATAGCAACAAGTAAAGAGATAGATAATATACAAATATGTAAGTTGAGACAAGCAAAAGTCAAAACATGGAGGAGATAAAGTTAACATGTAGAATTTCTTTGTGTGTGTGTGTGTGTGTGTGTGTGTGCATGTGTTTGCCCTGCTTTCTTTCTGTTTTTCTATTTGTGATCTAAGATAAGTTGTCGTCTCTTTAAAATAACTTGCTATATCTATAGAATTATTTTTGTAAGCCTTATGGTAACCACAGCACAAAAGCTTATAATGGATTCACTAAAAATAAAAAGCAATATACTACAAGAAAAAAATCACTTATCCACAAAGGAAGAGAGTAAGAAGGAGGAAAAACAGAGTCTCATAACAGCCAGAAAACAGGCTAAAAACGGAAGAAGTACTGACTCTATCAATAACACTTATCAATAATAATGCTGAATGTAAATAGTCTCTATTCTCCAATCGAAAGGCATAGAGTGGCTGAATGAATTTTAAAAAACAGGACCCAACTACATGCTTCATTCAAGAAACACACTTTACCTATAAAGACTCATATAGGCTGAAAGTAAAGGAGTAATACAAGATATTCCATGCAACTGGAAACCAATAAAGAGCAGAAGGAGTTATACTAATAGCAGATAAAACAGACTATAAATCTAAGTTTATAAAAAGAGGAGAATAAGTTCATTACCTAATCATAAAGGGGTCAATTCAACAACAGAATATAACAGTCATAAATATGTGTGCACTCAACACCAAAGATCAAAAGTATGTAAAGTAAACAGGAACAGATCTACAGGGAGAAACAGAATGCAAAACAATAATAGTAGGCAACTTTAACACCACACTCTCAGTAATGGACAAGTCATCTAGACAGAAAATAAAAAGAGAAACAATGGGATAAAACTACATGCTAGATAAAATAGACCTAACTGGCATTTACATAACATTTCATCCAACTGCTGCAGAATATTAATTATTTTCATCACTACATGGATCAACCTCCTGAACAGACCATATCTTAGGCAAAAACACAAGTCTGAACAAATACAAAAAAGCAGAAATCGTATCAAGTATCTTTTCTGACCACAATGGAATAAAACTAGAAATCAATAATAAGAGGAACTCGGGAAATAGACAAACACACAAAATTTAAACAACATACTTCTGAAGAACCAACGAGTCAATTGAGAAATTAAGAAGTACATTTAAACATTTCTTGAAACAAATGAAAAGGAATATAACATACCAAAATATATGGGATATGGCAAAAAGAGTATGAAGAGAGATTATAGCAAGAAACACCTATAACAAAAAAGTTGAACGATTTCAAATAAACTACTTAATGATGTACCTCAAAGAAAGAAAGTAAATTAGTAGAAGGAAAGAAGTAATACATACTCTATAAAGAAGAAATAAATGAAATTGAGACCAAAAAGTACAAAAGCCAAATGAAACATAAACGTGGTGTTTGGAAAAAATTAAAAAAGTGGTGAGCCTTCAGCTAGACTAAGAATAAAGGAGAGAAGAACCAAATAAATAATATCAAAAACAAAAAAGAATATGTAAAAACTGAGACCTCAGCAATACAAATAATCATTAGATACTATTATGAGCAACTACACACCAATAATTTAGAAAACCTAAAATAAATAAATTCCTGTACACTACAATCTATGAAGATTTAATCATGAAAAAAGAGAAAACTTCAATCAATTAAGAAATAATAAAATTGAGCCACAATAACATGTCTCTCATCAAATAAAAGTCCAGGACCTGATAACTTCCCTGCTGAATTTTACCAAGCATTTAAAAAATTAATGCAAATTCTACTCAAACTCTTTTTAATAATTAAAGAGGAGGAAATATTTCTAAGCTCATCTCACAAGTCCAACATTACACTGATACCAAAAGCAGATACAATAAAGATACAATAAAGAAGTAAAACTAAGGGCCAATATCACCGATTAACATAGATGCAAAGTTCTCAACCAAATATTACCAAACTGAAATCAATATGTTAAAAAATCATTCATCACGATCAAGTGGTGAAAATCATTCATCCAGAATGCAAGGATGGTTTAACTTACACAAATCCATAAACATGATATATCACATTAACAGAATCAAGAAAAATCAAACCATGTGATTATTGCAATAGATGCTGAAAAGCATTTGACAAAATTCAACATCCCTTAATGATAAAAGAAAAAAACCCTCATCACAATGGGTATAGAAGAAATATAACCCAAAATAAGAAAGTCCATATATGACAGCTACCATCATACTGAATGGAGAAAAACTGAAAGACTTCCTTTTACAGTTTGGAACAATACAAGAATGCCTACCTTTACCACTTCTATTCAACAAATACTGAAAGTACTGGACAGAGCAATTAGGCAAGAGAAAAAAGATAATGAACATCTGCATTTGAAAGAAGTCAAATTATCCTTGCTTGAATATCCTATTTTAGCTTTAGAAAAACCTAAAGACTCCATAAAAAAACCCTTTTTTCTCTTTTGAGATGGAGTCTCACTCTGTCATGCAGGCTAGAGTGCAGTGGTGCAATCTCAACCCACTGCAACCTCTGCCTCCCAGGTTCAAGTGATTCTCCTGCCTCAGCCTCCCAAGTAGCTGGGAGCATGCTACCATGCCCAGCTTTTTTTTTTTTTTTTTTTTCTTTTTTTTTTTGTATTTTTAGTAGAGATGGGGTTTCACCATGTTAGCCAGAATGGTCTCAATCTCTTGACCTCGTGATCCACTGGCCTCAGCTTCCCAAAGTGCCAGATTATCGGCCTGAGCTAAAAACTCACGCCAAAAACTCTGTGGCCAGCCAAAAACTCTTAAAACTGATAAACGAATTCAGTAAAGTTGCAGGGTACAAAATAAACAATAAAATTAGAAATATTTCTATGTTGTAGCAATCAATCAGGAAAAGATATATATATCCCATTTATATTACCTACAGAAAAAATAAAATGCCTAGGAATAAACTTAAAGTAATGAAAGACCTATACAAGGAAAACTATAAAACATTAATGAAAGAAACCTAAGACACAGAAATATGAAAAGATATTTCATGTTCATGATATAGAAGAATTAATATTTTTAAAATAATACTACCCAAAGCAATATACAGATTAAATGCAATCCCTATTCTAATACCAATGTTATCATTCACAGAAATAGAAAAAATAATCCTAAAATTTATATGAAGCACAAAAGACACCAAATAGCCTAAGCAATCCAGAGCAAAAAGAACAAACTTGGAAACATCATACTATCTGCCTTCAAAATTTACTACAAAGCTGTAGTAATCACAACATGGTATTGGCATAAAAACAGACACACAGACCAATGGAATAGAATGAAAAACCCAGATATAAATCCACAAATTTACAGCCAACTCACTTTTAACAAAGTTGCCAAAAATACACAACGGTGAAAGAAAAGTCTTTTCAATAAATGATGCTAATAAAAACCTGGATAATGACATGCAGGAGAATAAAACTAGACCCCTATTCTCGAATCATGCCCCAAATTCAAAAAAAAATGGATGGAAGATTTAAATCTAAAATCTGAAACTATGAAGCTACTACAAAAAAAAAAAAAAAAAAAAAAAAAAAAATCTTTGGGAACAGAGTCCTAGCCATTGGTGTGGGCAAAGATTTTTTGTGTAAGACTTCAAAAGCACAGTCAATAAAACCAAAAATTGACAAATGAAATCATATCAAGCTAAAAAACTTCTGCACAGCAAAGGATACAATCAACAAACTGAAGAGACAACCCACAGATGGTGAGAAAATGTTTGCAAACTATATACCTGACAAGTTGTTAATAATCAGAATACATGAAAAGCTCAAACAACTCAATAGAAAAAAAAGTAACTCAATTAAAAACTGGGCAAAAGACCTGAACACACATTTCTGCAAAAGAAACATATACATGGCCAATAGGTATCTTTAAAAATGCTCAATGTCAATAACCATTAGAGAAACACAAGTGAGAATGAAAATGAGATACAATATATCAAAATGAGATACAAATATCATCTCATCCCAGTTACAATGGCTTATATCAAAGAGACAGTTAATAACAGATGCTGGCAGGTTGTGAGGAATGGAAATCAGTTGTACACTGTTGGTGAGAATGTAAATTAGTACAGTTATTACAGAGTCAGTATGAAGGTTCCCCCCAAAAACTAAAAATAGTACCTTCAATAGGAACCAGAAAGTCATGTGAGGTATCATAGTACCTGGTTTGAACATAATATCGAGGAGAGAGGTACTGAAGAGAGTGGGTAAGACACTCTTGTGATGCCTACACCACACCTACCCTAACTCCAGGCAGCACAGATGGAGAGAAAATGTGTGTTTTGAGGGGAGGGAGAGCAAAATGAGTGTGGAGCACTGCATTGGAACTCACTGCTGCCTTGTCATGCAGAACACAGCACAGGGCCGAATTCTGATAGCGCTCATGGCGGGAGTACATCTAGACCAGCTCTGGGCCAGAGGGAAATTTCTTACCCCAGCAGGAAAAACCTGAGTCCTAGCTAGCTTCACCACTAGCTGATGAAATTGGCCTGGGTCCCAGAATAAATGTAAGTGGCAGTCAGGACACAAGAACCACAGTCCTAAGGCAAGTCTTGTTGCTGCACTGGTTTTGTAGGCAGGGGACTTGGGGTGCAACACCAACGGTGGTGTCCAAATGAATGCCTGTGTCACCCCTCTCACAACTCCAGGCACGGCAGCCTCAGTAAAGATTCCTTCTGCTTGACAGAAGGTGAGGGCAGAGTACAGAAGACTGAATCTTGCAACTTGGGTGCCACCTGAGCCAAAGTAAAATGAAGCATCAGGAAGATTCTTAAAACCCCAGATTCCAGGTCTTTGCTCCTGGATGGTGCTTATAGATCCACCTTTGGTCAGGAGGGATTCCACTGCCTTGATAATAAGGACTCAGCTGAATTAACCAACTGCTGACTAAAGTGGTTTGACTAAATAGAAGCTTGGGCTTTGACTAAATAGAAGCAGCAGCAGCAGCCAGACAATTGTGGCCACAGGCTTTGAGTGAGTCCCAGTATTTTGCTGCTCTGTAAAAATCTGGATGTGACCCTGAACAGTGCCAGTTATGGTGGACACGAGAGTGCCCACATCACCCCTTTTCCAATTTCAGATAGCCCAGGGCCAAGAGAGACTCCTTCTGATTGGGGAAAAGAAAGTGAGAGACTTTGCCTTGTGACACAGGGAATTCTCCCTTATCTTACCCAAGTTCACCAAGGCAGTGTCTATAGAAGGCTGAAGGATTTGCACCATTTATGAGCTTATGGAGCCCCCTAGCGCTGAAACGTTGCAGTGACCACAGGCTTTGGTCACAACACTCACTCCCCTTGGAATTTGTAAAAAGCCCTCTCAAGGGTACAAACAAGCCCAGACTGTGAAGATTAGTTTAAATATATAAGTCTTCCACGCCCAGACATCAGTGAATGCCCTGAAGCACCAAGATCATCCAGGAAAACATGATCTCACCAAACACACAAAATAAGGCACTAGCAACTGATACTGAAGTGATGGAGATATGTGACCTTTCAGACAGGGAATTCAAAATTGTTGTATTAAGGAAGTTCAATAAATGTCAAGATAACGCAGAGAAGGAACTCAAAATTCTATCACAAAAATTTAACAAAGGATTGAAATAATTTAAAAATTCAAGCAGGCATTCTGGAGTTTAGAAATACAATTGAGAAACATAAAAATGCATCTGAGTCTCAACTGCAGCATTGATCAAGCAAGAAAGAATTACTGAGTTCAAAGATAGGTTATATCAATATAGACAATTAGAGGAGAAAAAAGAAAAAAGGATAAAGGAGAATAAAGAATGCCTAAAAAAATCTAGAAAATAGCCTCAAAAGGACAAATATAGGAGTTATTGGCCTGAAGGAGAATGGAAAGGGAGAGAAAGTTTATTCAAAGAAATAATAACAGAAAATCTTCTAAAACTTGGGAAAGATGTGAATATTCAAGTACAAGAAGATTTAAAAAAATCCAAAAAATTTAACCCAAATAAGATTACCTCAAGACATGTAATAAACTCTCAAAGATCAAAGATACAGAAAAGATCCTGAAAGCAGCAAAAAATAAAAATAAAAATAAAAATAAAAAAAGAAGAAGAAGAAGAGGAAAATAACATATAAAGGAGTTCTGACATGTCTAGCAGCAGAAACTGTACAGGTCATGAGGAAGTGGGTAGACAAAGTCAAAGTGCTGATGGAAAAAAAAAGTCTTTCAACCTAGAATATTACATTAATCAAAGTTATCCTTCAAACACAAACTAGAAATAAAGACTTTCCTAGACAAACAAAACCTGAGAAATTTGTCAACACCAGACTTGCCTTAAAAGACATGCTAACGGGAGGCCAGGCATGGTGGCTCACACCTGTAATCCCAGCACTTTGGGAGGCTGAGGCAGGTAGATCATGAGGTCAAGAGATCAAAACCATCTCTTGGCCAAAATGGTGAAACCCCGTCTCTACTAAAAATACAAAAAAAAAAATAGCTGGGCATGGTGGTGTGCCTCTGTAGTCCCAGCTATTCGGGAGGCTGAGGCAGGAGAATTGCTGTAACCTGGGTGGCAGAGGTTGCAGTGAGCCAAGATCGCACCACTGCACTCCAGCCTGAAGACAGAGTGAGACTCCATCTTAAAAAAAAAAAAAAAAAAAAAAGGAGAGAAAACAAAAAAACAAAAAGTCAAAAAACTGAGGAAAGGGTGGAATAAAAAAATGTAGAGGTTTTTAATTTTCTCTTTGTTTTTTTGTTTGCTTTTTTCCCTTTCTTTGTAACTAGAGTTAAGCTGTCATTGGTTCAAACTAATTTGTATAAAATATTACTTGCAAGCCTTATAATAACCACAAAACAAAAACTTAGATACATAAAAATAAAAAGCAAGAAATAACATACTACAGGAGAAAAACACTTTTACAAAAAAGAAGACAGGAAGGAAGAGAGGACCACCCAAACAACCACAAAACAGATAACACAGTGGCAGTAGTAAGTCTTTACCTATCAGTAATAACAATGAATATAAATGGACTAAATTATTCAAAAGACATAGAGAGGTGGAATCAATAAAAAACATGACCCAAATATATGATGCTTACAAGAAACTCACTTCACCTACAGGGGGAAAAATATACATTCCATAGAAATGTAAACTAAAAAGAGCAGGAGTAGCTATAATTACATCAGATAAAATATATTTCCAGAAAAAAACTGAAAATGGTCTTTATGTAATGATAAAGGGATTGATACAGCAAGATAATTTAACAGTTATAAATATACATGCATCCAATGCTGAAGCACTCAGATATACAAAGCAAATATTATTAGAGCTAAAGAGAGAAAGCGATCCCAATACCATAATAGATTGAGGTTTCAACATCCATTTTCAGCATTGGACAGATCATCTTGACAGAAAATAACAAAGAGACATCAGACTTAAGATTTACTACAGACCAAATGGACCTAGTAGACATGATCTGATTTCAAAGTATACTACAAAGCTATAGTAAACAAAACAATATGCTACTAGCATAAAAACAGATGCCTCAAACAATGGAACAGAATAGATAATATAGTTATAAATCTATCCATTATGGTTGCCTCATTTTTGACAAAGGTGCCATTGTGCTTACATACAATGAGTAAAGCACAGTATCTCCAATAAATAGTGCTAGAAAAATTGGATATCCATGTGCAGAAAAATGAAACTAGACCCTATCTCTCACCATGTATAAAAATCAAGTAAAAATGGATTAAAGACTTACATCTAAAAATTGTAACTATAAAACTACCAGAAGAAAACATTGGGGTAACACTCCAGGAGATTGATGTGGGCAAACATTTGTTGAGTAAGACCTCAAAAACACAGCCAACTAAATCAAAAATAGACACACGAAATCACATCAAGCTAAAAAAGCTTCTGCACAGCAAATAAAGCAACTTTTCACAAACTGAAAAGACAGCTTACAGAATGTGAGAAAGTGTTTGTAAACTTCCAATCTAACAAGGGATTAACATCCAGAATAAATAAGGATCTCAAACAACTCAATGGCAAAACAAACAAAACAAATAATCTTATTTAAAAATGGACAAAAGATCTGAAAACATATTTCTGCAAAGAAGACACATATGACCAATAGTATATATTTTAAAAATGCTCAGCATCATGGATTATCAGAGAAATGCATTACAATGAGATATTATTTCATTCCAGTTAAAATGGCTTATATCTGAAAGGCAAGCAATAACAAATGTGGAGAAAGAGGAGCCCTTATACACTATTGGTAAGAACAGAAGTTACCAACATACAGCAACTATGGAAAACAGTATAAAGCTTCCCCCAAAAAACTAAAAACAGAACTACCATGTGATCCAGCAATCCCACTGCTGGGTATATGTCCGTAAGGAAGGCAATAAATATATCAAAAATATACTTGCACTCCCATATATTACAGCAGTACCCACAACAGCTAAGATATGGAATCAACCTCAGTATCCATTAATGGATGAATAGACAAAGAAAATATTAAACATATTGTATTAGTCTGTTTTCAGACTGCTATAAAGAACTTCCCTGAGACTGGGTAATGTATAAAGTAAAGAGGTTTAATTGACTCACAGTTCCACATGGCTGGGGAGGCCTCAGGAAACTTACAATCATGGCAGAAAGGGAAGCAGGCACATCTTACATGGCAGCACGTGAGGAGTGTGTCAAGGAAGCGAAGGGGGAAGAGATCCTTATAAAGCCATCAGATCTCTTGAGAACTCATTATCATAAGAACAGCATGGGGGAAACTGCTCCCATGATCGATCCAATCATCTCACACTAGGTCTCTCCCTCAAAACATGGGGATTGCATGGGTGGGGACACAAAACCTAACCATATCACATATACACATTGAAACATTATTAAGCCATAAAAAAGAATGCAATAATATGGATGGAACTGGAGGACATTTTAAGTGAAATAAGCCAGGAAGAGAAAGACAAATATCACATGTGTTCACTAACATGTAGGAGCTAAAGAAAAAGAACTCATGGAGATAAGGAGTACAACGGTGGTAAGTGGAGGCTGGGAAGGATGCTGTGGAAGGGAGAATAAAAAGAGATGGTTAATGGGTACAAAAATATGGTTAGATAGAATGAATAAGATCTAATGCTCAGTAGCACAATACAGAAACTAAAGCTAACAATAATTTATTGTACATTTCAAAATAACTAAAAGAGTGGAATTGGAATGTTTGAAACACAAAGAAATGATAAATAATTGTGATAGATATGCCATTTACCCTGATTTGATCATTATACATAGTATGCTTGTATCAAAACATCACATGTACCCTATAAATATGTACAATAGTTATGTATCTGTTATAATTAAAAATTAAAAATTGAAGAAAACCGCCCATGAACCTAAAGTACAAAATATTTCAAATAATTTTAATAAGATGTATCTAACAATACTTGAAAATCATAATACATCATGATAAATGGAGCTTATCCCAAATAAGCAAAGTTGGTTTAACAATTTAAAAAATTAATATATTCCTTTATACTAAGGACATTAAAAAAGGATTAAAGATAGGACACTCTCTCTACTTGATACAGGACATTTATGAAAAACTTACATCTAACATCACACTTAATGATAAACAAACCGAGTGCTTCCCCTGCAACATCAGGATTGTTCAATCACATTATTTCTAGTTAATATTGAATTAGGCTTCTAGCCAATTCAATAGGGCAAGAAAGGAAGTAAAAGCTATGCTGAATGTTAAAAGAAAAGCAAAACAAAATTGACTTTATTCTAAAAACATAATCCGTTCTATAGAAAAGCCTAATGAATCTCACAGAAAGCAATTACAATTAATTGAATTAAGACAAACTACACAATTGAAAGCCAATATGCATGTCAATTGCATTTATATATTCTGACCACAAACAATAAGCTATAATTTTCCAAAACACCATTTACAATAGCATCTAAAGCAATAATACTTAAAGATAAATTAAAGTATACGTAAGACCTAGTCACTGAAAACTACAAAACATTGCTGAAATAAAATAAAGATAAATAAATATATTATTGTATGTTTATTTCAGTATCAATATAATTATGTGAATTCTTCCTAAATATATTTATAGATTTAATGCAGTAACAAGCAAAGTCTTAGTACCCTTTGTATAAAATTTTATACTCTAATTATAAAGTTTATATGGAAATGCAAATAACCTAAATTAGCAAAAAGAAAAAGTTGAAAAAGATCAAAGTTGAGGAACATGCGTTATCAGGTTTCAAGATTTTATAAAAAGCCACAGGAATTAAAACTTCGTGGTGCTGGCATATGGATGGACAAATGGATCAAGAGAAATAAATAGAGAGTTTCTGAGTATGCCCACACTTATGCAGTCAATTGATTTGTCTACAAATGTGCCAAGATAATTCATCAAAAATAATTATGTATTTTTTAAACAAATGATCCACTAATATCTGTGTATATATTTGGAAATAAATAAAAATTGAACTTTGCTTCACACCATATACAAAATTTCACTCAAATTAGAGCAAAGATCAAAATGTAAGATTCAAGACTATAAAACTTCTAAAAGGAAACATAGGATAAATTTTTTTGGCTAAGTAAATTTTTTTTTTTTTTACTAAAAGAAATTCAGATCATACATAAAAATTGATAAATTTTATTCAAATAACAACTACCATGTCTTTTAAAGACACTGTTAAAGAAATGAAAAGGCAAGTTATGACATGGAAAGACATACTTAACATATATGGCAACATATATATGATTATAAATATCTATATATTTATACCTTAACCTCTATCTATCTGTCTATTTAGACATAGTTATATATTACAAATATGGAAAAAAGCTGTTATCACTCAATAATAGGAAGACAATCTAATATAAAATTGGCAAATTATTTTAATGTTTCATCAAAGAAGATATATAATTGATAAATAAGCATATCAAAAATGCCCAATATAATAAATAACCTGGGAAATGCAAATGAAACCATAGATACCACTAAATAACCCATTATTAAAACATATTTTAAAAAGTTTTATTATGCTTGTGTTTATTATATTCACATACTATTGTATAATTGACATAACTTCCTAATGAATTAAATTTCTGCCTTTTACTGCTACTTTTGCTAATCATAATAATGCACTGGACTCATCACAGACTGTGACATGGTGGTTTTCAAGTCAACAATTTTCATATGAAGGACAAAGTGCTATTGGATGGCACTTAAGTTATTTTGCAATAACCATCTACTAAGTTAGTTCCTCTAAGTTTTACCTTCAATATCCATAATCCACAAGAGAGGTTACTATATTGGCCTTTCTTAAATTGCGTGTGATTTTCTGAAAGTGTTTAAGATTTCCTGATCTCTCTTCTATTCTGCTCAACTCTGTATCCTGAGGCTGATCACCATAGACTACATCTTGGTCTGCTGCCTTTGGTTGGGTTTGGTAAGTGGGAGCCATCAGCAAAGGAATGAAGAGTGCGAGGTTAGTGAGGTTAGGGTATTTGTCTTCCAATTCTCTGTTTCTTACATTTCCAACAGTATTTGCTTTCCTATAACACCTGTTGAGTGGGTCTTCAATTGCTCTAGGTCTCTCCAGGTGCACTGCGTTTTCTTTGCTGTTCCCTGCAGGATTTCCACTACTATAATTATTCACGAAGTGCCTCACTATCCCTTTTTGGTTCACTTAACTCTTCCTTCTTTAAATTATTTTTAGTAAAACCATTTTGAGTATGCCATCTGTTTTCCGCCACAGACCTAAATGATACAATAACTGGTATCATGAGTGAGATTCTGGGATGGATTTGCTCTCTTATCTGTGAGCAGATGGAAAACCCCATTGTTGAGGGAAATAGAACACTGCAATCTGTGACAAAGTAGCATCACAATTTTCAATTTCTCACTAGAATGATGTGAAATGAATTATTGATTGAGCACAAAGCACTGGGCAATCAATTGTCTTTGACACTTAGTGGATATGGTAAAAATGGTGATCGCAAAATTTACAGAAGGAGGCAAAACTGCTTCTGACAATTCTGGAGAATTTACACAAAGATAAATATATACTTAAAACAATGAGTGCCCAATTCATGTCACAGGTGGAGATCCAGAATACCTTAACAGCAGTTTTAAAACAATCCCTTATTTGGGATCGTATAGGGCAGACACGGCTGAATACAAAGCCTGAGGCATAATTGTAAGAGTGTAGAGTTGCAATGTTAGTGAAATGTGTAATCTGACCAATTGTTTATGCTAAGAAAAGTTGTTGAGAAAGAACAATGAGATTAAGGCAAAAACAGGCCAAACTGAAAATTTTAATTCAAAAGCCCTCCCGTATTGTTTTTGGCAGGGGAAGCAGTTCATCTCCTTTATTTCAGAGAACCAATCTTCCTTGCAAAGAACTGTTTTAGTGACTTCATTTTGTGTTCAGTTGGCTCAAAAATAGTATTCTGTTTTTACTCAGGATTTAACTTCACCATATTTTATTGCATCCAGTTTCTTCATAAGAGTTTACTAGAGAGGAAAGTGAAAAGTCTCTTTCCAAATAAATAAATAAATTGCATATACTGAGGTATTTGTAGGACATTTGCCAATTTCATTTGTCTAGATCTGGCAGGGGAGTTTTGGGAAATGATCTAGTGATGTTATACCAAGAAAAAGGAATTATGACATCGGACTATGCTTAAGCTCAATATAGGAATGTCAAGCAAGGATTATGGATAAAATATGAGATGAAGTATCTATGTTTGGCAGGGATATATCTGAATCAATTTCCCATTGGAGTTTCACACTCCTTAGTCTAGTCCTAGACCAACATCAGTTTACAGACCTGCAGCACATTAACTGAGAAGTCCGCTTACTTTGAAAAAATTGTAACATGGCAAGAAGTCTACGGAGTATATCTTCCCCATGCCTTCTCCAGACAGAGTTTTCACCACGTATCAGGGTGAATAAGCTCTGGAAAAGAGTGAAATACCTAGATGTTCTGTACAACATATGATCCAGGTAGGGCTGGGTGCCATGGCTCTGCCTGTAATCCCAGCACTTTGTGAGTCAAGGCAGGCAGATTGCTGGAACCCAGGAGTTTGAAAGCAGCCTGGGTAACACAGAAAAACCCTATCTCTACAAAAAAATACAAAACTTAGCCATGCATGATTGCACACACCTGTAGTCCCAGCTACTGGGGAGGCTGAGGTGGGAGGATCGCTTGAGTCCAGGAGGTTAAGGCTGCAGTGAACAGTGATCGTGCTACTGCACTCCAGCCTGGGTGATAAAGACCATAGTGACTATGGTTATGGCTTTGTATTTTGTCCGTGTAGGAAGTGCTCATTTATTGTTGTTGTTGTTGTTTTGTTTGTTTTAATTAAGGAAAGGACAAAAATAGAAGCTGAGTGTAAAGACAGCGGAATTTGAGGGATATTCCCTCCAAACCATTTCTGTCCCCCCTCCCTTTTTTATTTCTTTTAGTGAACACTTGAGAGGCTGACTTCTATGGACCATATTGCCCAGACCAGTTGGGAAGCAAAAGCCAGGTAAATTATCTGCCTCTAACAACCTCTAATAAGGTTGTTAGAGGCAGATAATTTATTTCTTGGGCTAACTCTTGCCTATTTGTGGTCTAGCTAGTGGCTGCTTTCCTCATTAAATGAAACTTCCCTTAGGCAGTATCTCTCTTCCAGGATTTTATCTCTTACTGGATCATGGTAATATCATTTAATTCTCTTGCTCCATCAACTCTGTGGATAAAATGGTGTCCTGCTGATACTAGTCTCAGAGTGCTTCAGCATCCCATTTTTTATTTACTTAACCCCATAAATATTTATATTTGTTTTTCCTTGAGCCTTTGAAAGTAAGGCTTTGTGAATTAAAAAATTAATTTCTATCAAGTTCAATTTTTCTTTTCTGACCTTTGCTTTTTGTATTATATCCCAAAACTCTTTGCCTAACACAAAGACAAAAGATTTCTCCTACAGTTTCTTATAGAAGTTTTACCATTTTACATTTTATATTTGAAAATATGGTCCATTTTTGATGAGCCTGGCCAATATGGTGAAACCCTGTCTCTACTAAAAATATCAAAAATTTAGCCAGGCTTAGTGGCAGATGCCTGTAATCCCAGCTAGTCAGGAGATGGGGTCAGGATAATCTTTTGAACCTGGGAGGCGGAGGTTGCAGTGAGCCGAGATCGCTCCATTGCATTCCACCCTGGGCAACAAGAGTGAACCTCCCTCTCAAAAAAATATACATATATACACATATGGTCCATTTTTAGTTAGTTTTACATAAGGTGTGAAATACACATCCAGGTTAATTTTATTGTCTATGGAAATCCAAATGTTCAGCAACATTTGTTGAAAAAATATTTTATATGACATTTTGGTAGAGTAAAAGACTTCCATCAATTCCAATTATTCCCTCGTATTCTTTGTGCATTTTTAAAATATATATTTTACTTTTACATATGTTATACAAGTACAATGTATTGTCGTTATTTTTTCATTAGTCAAACCCTGTTGATTGTGCTATGTCTCTTGCCAAGAGCCACTGATACATTGTCCCAAGACCTCCTCTTCTTTGTAACTGTACTGTTCAATACATAATCTACTAGCCAAGTATGACTGACTAAATTAACTTAAAAATCACTTTCAATTGAAGACAAGAAGGATGACTGAATGGATGACCAGATACAGGAAGCACTGCTTCCAATGAGACAGACCAAAATGTAGAGTAAACCAACATACTTTGGCAGATCTTTGGACAGAGAACATTAACAGTCAACAGAGAGCTGACACTGAAACCAGGGCTGAAGAGACAGAAAGCTGAAAACCATACATGGGGTACACAAATGCTAGGGCTATCTGAATGGTTCCTGGGAAAGAGGTGAGTTAAGGGAAGGATGAACAGCCCATTCCTGCCACAGACCTCTGGGATCCTAGCTAAAGGTGACCCTGTATCTACCATGAACATTCGAACTGGCAAAGAGATCGTCCCAGAGAGTGGGCACTGACAAATGGGATCTAATTAAACTAAAGAGCTTCTGCACAGCAAAAGAAACTATCATCAGACCTAACAGACTACCTACGGAATGGGAGAAAATTTTTGCAATCTATCCATCTGACAAAGGTTAAACATCCAGAATTTACAAGGAACTTAAAGAAATTTACACACACAAAAAACAAACAATCCCATCAAAAAGTAGGCAAAGTATATGAACAGGCACTTCTCAAAATGATACATTTATGCAGCCAACAAACATATGAAAAAAAGCTCAACATCACTGATCATTAGAGAAATGAAAATCAAAACCACAATGAGATACCATCTTATGCCAGTCATAATGGCAATTATTAAAAAGTCAAAAGACAACAGATGCTGGTGAGGCTGTGGAGAAATAGTAACACTTTTACATTGTTGGTGGGAATGTAGGTTAGTTCAACTATTGTGGAAGACAGTGTGATGATTTCCTAAGGATCTAGAACCAGAAATACCATTTGACCCAGTGATCTCATTACTGGGTATATACCCAAAGGAATATAAATCATTCTATTATCAAGATACATGCATGCATATGTTTTCTGCAGCACTGTTCACAATAGCAAAGGCATGGAACTAACCCAAATGCCCATCAATGATAGGCTGGATAAAGAAAATGTGATACACACACACACACACACACACACACACACACACACACACACACCATGGAATACTGTGCAGCCACACAGCTACAGAAAGGAATCAGATCATGTGCTTTGCAGGGACATGGATGAAGCTGGAAGCCATCATCCTCAGGAAACTAACATGGGAACAGAAAACCAAACACCACATGTTCTCACTCATAAGTGGAAGTTGAACGATGAAAACACATGGACACAGAGAGGGGAACAACACACGCTGGGGCCAATTGGCAAGGCCTCTGAGGAAAGGGAATGCTAACACGCAGTTGGTGGGAATGTATATTAGCACAGTCTCTATGGAAAACAGTATGGAGATTGCTCAAAGAACTAAAAATGTAACTATCATTCAACCCAGCAATCCCACTACTAGGTATGTACTCAAAGGAAAATAAATCATTATGTCAAAAAGATACATGCAACTGCATTGGAGCATTTATGATTTCAAATTTTGATTAGGGATGTTCAACCTGTATTGTCACTATTTTCACTCAAAAGATGAGCAAATAATATACAAATGATTACCTGAGCAAATAATATACACACATATACATATAATGATTACATGACAATAGCTTTATTATTTAGATTTTGGAAATAACAGTTTGTTACAGTAAATATCATGTAACACAAAAACCTTTATTTTAAAAAAGAAAAATGGCATAGCCCAATAAGTGTTTTCTTAATTTTACTTTACCAAGCATTTTGCATGTAGTATTTTTTACTTTTCTAAGTGACTCTGTCATTAGCCTGGTGTTACAGAAAGAATGTTAAAAATCAGACGAAATTTTTACTTTTATGAAGTTTCTCAGATGATAGACAATAAAGCTGGGATTCCCCTACAGGTCTCTTGCTCTCAAATCCAGAGAATTTAAGAAAAATACGTGTTATAAATTGACTTCCACAAATATACTGCTAGACACATGTAATGTATCACATTATAAAGGAGATATCAAAGAGAAAATGCCACTAATATCCATTACTTTTAAACATGTGGATATATTTTCATATTTTAATTAACATTTTTGACCAATGAAAATTTACTTATATAATTTTTATATATTACTTGAACACATAACATTTTATGTCTAATCAAAGAGTTGTATATATCTTAGTGAAATCATATGTTTAAAAGCTTTTCCAATGTTGTTCTAAATGTCTTCAGAAACATATAACATTACTGTATACCCATAGTAACAAAATAATTCAGTGACAACCAGGTAATCATGAATTAAATCTGTAATTCCTCTGTAGATTAGTTATATTTTTCATAAATAAAATTTAAGGGGTTCTCCATAGGTTTGAAAGAATCACAGTCACTACCCAAACCCTAATTATGAAATAAAAAAAGCAAGTTCTTTGGATTATCTCAGTGAATCAACAACTTCTTATAGCTTTTAGAAAAAAAAAACTACGTACACTTTTCAGTGTAAAGTATATACATATTCCTTATATAGTATATTGTCTCTCTTCTTTTTCATTGATTAGAAACTCATGCTTAAACCTTTTAGAGAAGAAAATATTTGTACTTTCATGTAAGTAAACTACCAGAGATAAAGAATACAAAAACAAAATCAGAAACAAAAAATAGAAACACTGACACAGGCAAAAAAATAAATGTTTTTTAATGAGGATACTGAAATCAAACATAGTAGATTTCCTGGTTCCAAGTAAACTTTACATGGATTAAAAACAAACTTAAACCATATCTAATTAATAGTATTTTGACCGGGTGCAGTGGCTCACGGCTGTAATCCCAGCACTTTGGGAGGTCGAGGAGGGTGGAACCCCTGAGGTCAGGAATTCTAGACCAGCCTGGCCAATATGGTGAAACCTCGTCTATATTAAAACTAAAACTAAAAAAAAAAAAAAAAAAAAAAAAAAAAAAAAAAAAAATTAGCCAGGCATGGTGTTGTACACCTGTAATCCCAGCTACTCAGGAGGCGGAGGCAGGATAATTGGTTGAACATGGGAGGCAGGGGTTGCAGTGAGTCAAGACTGTGCCACTGCACTCCAGCCTGGGTGACAGAGTGAGACTCTGTCTCAAAAAAAAAAAAAAAAAAAAAAATTTGATTAACAAAAAAGGAGTTGCTAAAAATGGGTGTGTGAAATGCTATACGTTTTGGTTTGATTTAACAGTAATGAAGTTCTGGGAGTGTAGACATCTACCTCACCCATAAGTAATCCCCTTTAATTATGGTTTCTAAACAATTTATCAGAAACCAATGGCTTATTGACATCTTTTTCTATACTACAATTGGAGATAGAGATTGAATAACTGAAGCAAGCTGCTAGGAGGATCTTTGTTTTATGATACAAACAGATAAAGAAAAGTGACTACTGTAATTGAGTTGGGAAGCTGTAAAACTAACCTATAGAATTATCCTCTAGTGATTCAAATGCTGTCTGAAAATATGTGAAATATAAATATGTGGAATACAAAAATTGATGTTTTATTTGTAATAAAAATTCAAGGTCTACAAGAATGAAAATGCACACAATTTGCTTTGTTGTATTTTCAAGTGTTGTTTCAAAGATAAAAGAAAATACAATATATTTATTTTTATTTAATAATTCTCAACATGTGATGCAATTACAGATAATTCATGAAAAAGCTAGACTAATGGTAAAGAGATGAAAATGTTCCACCTCTGTGATCAGAGAACACAAATTAAAATCTCAACGTCATACCACCACATACTCAATAGACGGGCTAGAATATAAAAGACTATTGGTGAGAATATGGAACAAGCAAAATATTCATACATTTCTGTGGTGGGGGCAATGTAATTTTGAAAAAAGAAAGTCGTTATCCAATGGTGAATAGATGCATACCAAATGACTCAGTATTTTTATCTCTAGTAAACAGATATCTCAGACCAGAGTATCAGCAATAAGTTGATTACAAGTGATTACATTTTGGATATATTTAAAGATACAGACAACAGGATTTCATGATTAATTTAATATCAGGGGAATGAGAAAAGAGCAAAACATCATTCTACGATTTGGGACTTGAACAACTGGACAGATGATATGTTCATCTAAGATAGTGAAGAGTACAGGTTGAGCAGTTCTGAGGGTGGAAAAGACATGTTGAATTTATGATGTCTATTGATTATTCAAGCAGAGATGCTCAGTAGGCTGTTGGATATGCAAGTCTGAATTCAGAAGAGGGGGTTGGGCTGGAGATGAAAATTTGGAGATGTTGGCATATAGGTGATATTTAAAGTCATGCCACTAGCTTAGGTCATCAAGGAAGTAGATGTAATCAGAGACAAAAAGTGATGAAAATCAATCTCTGATTACAATTATAGTTAATGTTAAGAAGTATGAATATATTACAAAAATGAAAAAGTGAACTGATAAGCAATATATTTTAGTCACCTTCCAACTACTATTTTGGATCTCTTTACCAGCAGCCATAGACAAAATAAATTTCCATAAATTCATACTCATATAAATAAATGATTAACCAAACTAATAAATGAGGAAGATGATCAAATCTCTCATGCAGGAAAATTCTAAGTAATTTTTGCAGAAACTCCGCCCTCAAAGAGATGGAGCATTATACACCACTCTTTAAGTGTGGGCTGTGCATGGTGACTTCAATCCAATGAGTACAGTATGTAAATGGGTACTTTACATTGGAGGAGTCTGAAAAACACTATGTCCAGCCAGATGATCAAGGTCAACATCAATAGTGATATGTCATGTTGATAGTATGTACCCTTGATGTGATGTGATGACAATAACTGATACTTGCAACAACTTTAATGACTCTTCATAGAACTACACTGTGTGAACAAAAGCCAATCCCCAAAAGTTACATATTGCATGATTCCATTTATATAACATTCTTGAAGTGATGAAATTCCTGAAGTGGAGAAAAATGAGTTATTGTCAGGGTTTAAGGGGGGGACGGTGGTGGGAAAGAAATGGGTGTGGCCATGAAACTGCACCATGAGGGAGCTTTGTTGTGATGCAAATGTTCTGTGTCTTGATGCTATCAATGTCAATATCGTGGTTGTGATACGGTACTATAGTTTGCAATATGTTACCATTAGAGGAAGCTGGGTAAAGGGTATACTGGATCACTCTGTACCTTTTCTTACAACTGCATGCAAATTCACAATTATCTTAAACTAAAAGCTTAATTAAAAAATAAAATATAAATACAAATCTAACCTCATGAACTACCTTATTAAAATTTGTGCAGGTGCTCTTATAGGCTACAGGTGTATATCCCATGGGTGGTCCATGATCCTTTTATTCTTCCAAGACCAATAGAATATAGTCTATCCCTTGTAAACTTTGAGTGTGGACTGACTGTATTTGGCAAACTCCAACTGACCTCTTTATGTCTGTCTTATATCCACTGTGTCAGCTACATCCTATGTCTAGAGAACTATGTGCTAATTTATAAGTGGTACATTTATTAATACCATAGTTGATTTTATGTTACAAATAATTTCTTATGATCTGAGATTATTAAACCTTACTTTTATTACCAAATTTATTATCTTCCATTATAAGGTTTCAAGTGGAACCCCCTCAATAATTTACGTAATTGATGATGAATAATCAAATATAAAATAAAAGGAAAATAAAATGTGATGACAGGAGACCATAAAGCTGAATAAGATAAACACTTAAAGAAAACGCATTAATTTAATGCATATTTTCAAGAGTGTGGTCAATATAAACTTCTAAAATATGAAATTTGAACATGTAGAACAAATACATGCACCCACGTGTGTAATAGATTAGGGAGTAAAACAATCCATTAGTACCTAGTTCCTAATTTGGAGAAATGAAAAAAACTCTGTATATTTGTTTCACTTTTAAAATTCCACATGCAGTAACATTTACTAATCCAGTTTTTAAAGATGTTTCAAAAACAATAATAGAAACCACAGGCTTGGTGTAGAACTTGACTCTCCTTATGGAACTGCTTGCCTCAGAGTAGCAACATATATTGATTTTGACACGCCAATAAAGTTACACAGAAAGAACTTGGGTTGAAATTGCATTTTCCATGTAACAGTAAAAACCTATGCAACAAAATTAAGTGAAAAGTGCCAATGTCCTTAATTCAAGGAATCCTTTCTATGTGCTATTACCACCACTGCCACAGGGCTCATGCAATTACAGTTAAGGACAAAATGTCTCACCCTTTCCAATTTATACCTTCCACGGGACCTGTTCACTGGAAGTTGCATTATGAGGAAGAACTGTGAAGAGAAGGCACTCTGAGGTATGAAATTTCATCCATTATTCACTAGAAAAACATAATCTTTTTCTTAAGACATTGTATCTCTCCACATACAGATTAAAAAAAAAAAAAAAGCAGAGACATGTCAACTTTCTATTGTAGTACAATGCTGCTTGACAATAGAGTTTTATGAAATAATAAATGAATACTTTGAGAATTCTTGACGTGGTTTCAGAAAATGAAAGTGGTCTTTACTGGAGATCATTTGAATAGGTAGATTTTTACCATGCTGAGTACTTATAAACATCAGTTCTACCTTATAACATTTCACACTTACAGAAACAACCAACTAAAATAGTACAAGAAATGCATATTCATCTTGGATAAAATAAATTTCACCTCATGAAATTTTATGTATATACAAACTACATATGCTTGTATATATAATATACAACTATAATTTATATATATAATTTATATATACAAATTATATATTAGTATACATAATTTACATATAAAATATATATGTATATATACACATATATATTTTAATTATATAAAGGTATTTTAAAAATATTTTATATAAATACTTTTATATAAACATATAACTATATAAATATATGAATATATATTATAAATATATTCTATATATATTTATACTATATGTACATATGTATATACTTATATATAAGTATATGTAATTATATATACACTTGTGTGTATATAGACACAAGTATCTATAAGTACATATACTTATAAATAGCATGTATAAATACTTATATAAGTATAATAGTCATATACTTAGTTCTTATACTTACTACTTAAATACTTATATATTCTATATAAGCATTTATACATAAATTTATATATAAGTATATATACATATATATACTTGTATATGTAAATATACAGGTATATCCTTGTATATTTATATATATTTATAAATGTATACAAAATCATAGATATAAAAATATTTTTAAAATATATAGAATTTAAAAAGTTAAAGTGTTTTTGAATTTTGAATTAAAAAATAGGCTTCTGAAAGGAAATGAATGTGTGTTGGTGGTTAATAAGTAGATTTTTGGAAGGCATGCAGGACAAATATATTTTAAACATAAACATAGCTTCAGATATTGCACTAAATATATACATGGCAATGTTTTCCTGTTTCCTCCTTAATACTCAAAATAAAATTTTGTTCAACACCAGCAAATGTTTGTTGTTACTTACTTTGTTTCTGTATTTAAAAGAGTATCTTTATTTTGTGCTTGGAGAGCTTCCAGTATAAAAATCAAATTTAGAAAATAAAGTTGGCCATTTTCTAAGCTACAGCTTATAGAATATACTGTGAAATTCTGAACTGTTTAATCTAATATAAATCCCGTGTTTTATGCTGAAAAGCTACTGAACTAAAACTGTGTGCATATTTTAGTGAAATGTATGTTCACTACTACCTTTCCTGAATGTGTGTAACTTTACTAGCTCTCGGATAATACACTCAATTTAAATTCTTACATGTAATTATAAAGACAGTTTTAATGGAATCTTAATATAACAAAACTGTTACCACATACTGCATTATGAAACTGAAGCCAACCAACCCTACCTCTCAGTATATGGCAAACATATCTAGATATTTGTCACTTAAGCAGACCAAGAATTGCATGGCATGAACAAACAAAATATTTTTTATAGGTCAACAAGAATATTTAGCTATGGAGCTGAGAGGCCTATCCTACTCACCAGAACTTCCATACCCTATCAGTTTCTATCAGAAATATCTCCCTCTTTCAACCATCATAGCACTATATTTAGACTTTTTATTATGGCATTAGCATTTCTTTCAGAAATCATTGTCCTATCTCAAACAGCCTAGAAGCTCTTTGTGGATAAGATTCATGCCTTCCTCATTAATTGATCTACCCAAAATACTAACCTAGTGATTCCTTGGTGATGATGTTCCCTGAGCAATTATTTGTTGAGAGGATGAAGATATTAATTACAGAGCCAAATCAGTACATATTTTACAACAAAAACCATTATATTTTAGATGAAAATATTTAAATGCATATTAGCTTCCATGTTCCCAATTAGTTAGAGTTGTAGTTCTTAATGTGTGGTTCTAGCACCAGTAGCATCAACATCAATGGGAAAATAATTATAAATGCTAACTGTCGTGCCCCACCATAGATATGCCCAATCAGAAACTCTGCAGGTAAGGCCTAGAAATCTGTTTGCAGAAAACCTTCTTAGGATTCTGATGTAGCGTGCTTGAAAAGCATTGATCTAAAGATGCATGGTATGCTTATAATCTTTCATTTGCTTTTATCTTTGTAGCTATCATAGAACACTAAGTAATCCCATTTCTTAAAGTTCCCATGAGTATTTTAGGGGAAAAATGATCCCTTATTTAAATGATCAATCCAGACTTGGAAAAGGACACTCGCTTTTCCCTATTCACATGAGTTATAATGTCACTTACTGCCCCAGGTCCCAAGAAATGCCAATACTGTTACAAAATGCCATTGCCAACAATATTCAATTTATTTCTCTTTATTAATATTATTTTCTAAAAGACTGAATATGTTTACCACTGTCTTCTATCTTTTGTCCTCAGAAGCTGCTCATCCTGGGCCAGGATCCAAGAATGAGACCACTCTACCTCTCCAGCTTGAGTCTCTCCAGGCTGAACAAGTAGGGATTCATTTCTGTATTAGTCTGTTCTCACACTGGTATAAAGAACTACTTGACACTGAGTAATTTATGAAAAAAGAGGTTTAACTGACTCACAGTTCCATAGGCTTAACAGGAAGCATAATTAGGAGACCCCAAGAAACATACAGTCATGGTGCAAGGGAAAGGGAAAGAAAGCACCTTCTCATGGCAGCAAAAGGGAGAGACAGCAAAGAGGGGAGGTGCCACAAAGTTTTAAACAAACAGATCTCATGAGAAGAGCATGGGGAAAATCCCCACTATGATCCAATCACCTCCCACTAAGCCCCTTCTCCAATTCAACATGAGATTTAGGAGGGGACACAAATTCAAACCATATATTCTACCCCTGACCCCTCCAAAATCTCATGTCTTCCTCACATTGCAAAATACAATTACACTTGTCAACAGTCCCCCAGTCTTAATTCATTTCAGCATTAACTCAAAAGTCCCAAGTCCAAAGTCAAGACAAGGTAATTCTCTTCTACCTATAAACCTGTAAAATCAAAAACTAGTTAGTTACTTCCAAGATACAATGGGGGTACAGGCATTGGGTGAATACTCCCATTTCAAATGGGAGAAATTGTCCAAAACAGAGGGTTACAGGTCCCCTGCAAGTCCAAAACCCAGCAGGGCAGTCATTCAATATTAAAGTTCCAAAACAATTTCCTTTGACTCTGTTTCTCACATCCAGGGCATGCCAATGCAAGGAGGGGGCTCCTAAGGCCTTGAGAAGTTTTGCTCCCATAGCTCTGTAAGGTACAGTCCCTGTGGCTGCTTTCATGGGCTGGCCTTGAGTGTCAGTGCTTTTCCAGGCACGTGGTGCAAGCTGTCAATGGATCTACCTTTCTGGGGTGTGGAGGATGATGGCCCTCTTCTCAAAGCTTGAGCAGACACTGCCCCAGTAGGTACTCTGTTGGGGGTTCCAACACCATATTTGCCCTCCATGCTGCCATAGTAAAGATTCTCCATGAGGGTTCCATCCCTGCAGCAGACTTCTACCTGGACATCCGGGCATTTCCATACATCCTCTGAAATCTAAGTGGAGGTTCCAAAACCTAAACTCTTGCCTTATGTGCACTTGCAGGCCCAATACCACATGGAAGCTGCCAAGGCTTGGGACTTACAGCCTCTGAAGAAATGGCCTGAGCTGTACCTTTACCACTGTTAGCCACAACTGGAGCTGGAGGAGCTGCGACAAAGCAGGACAACATGTCCTAAGGCTGAACAGAGCAGTTGGGCCCTCGGCCTAGTCCATAAACCATTTTTCCTTCCTAGGTCTCTAAATCTGTGATGGGAGGGGCTGCTGTGAAGGTCCTTGAATTCCCTGGAGACGTTTTCCCCATTGTCTTGGCTATTAACATGTAGGTCTTTGTCAGTTATGCAAATTTCTACAGCCAGTTTGAATTTCTCCCCAGAAAATGGGTTTTTCTTTTCTACCACATGGTCAGGCCACAAATTTTCCAAACTTTTATGCTCCCCTTCCCTTTTCAATATAAGTTCCAATTTCAGATCATTTATTTCTCCATGCATATGAGCATAGACTTTTAGAAACATCCAGGTCCCATTTTGAATACTTTGCTCCTTAGAAATGTCTTCCACCAGATGCCCTAAATCATCTCTCTTGAGTTCAAAGTTTCACAGATTTCCAGGGCAGGAGCCAGTCTCTTTGCTAAAGCATAGCAAGAGTCACCTTTACTCCAGTTCCCAATAAGTTTCTCATCTCCATCTGAGATCACCTCAGCCTGCACTTCGTTGTCCATATCACTATCAGTATTTTGCTCAGAAACATTCAACAACTCTCCAGGAAGCTGCAAACCTTCCCACATATTCCTGTATTCATCTGAGCCCTCCAAGCTGTTTCAAACTCTGCCTGTTACCCAGTTGCAAAGTTGCTTTCACATTTTCAGGTATCTTTATAGCTGTGCCCCACACATAGTACCGATTTTATGTATTAGTCTGTTCTCACACTGCTCTGAAGACTCGGTACCTGGGACTCGGTAGTTTATTATAAAAATGGGTTTGACTCACAGTTCCACAGGCTTAACAGGAAGCATAATTAGGAGGCCTTACAAATCATGGCAGAAGAGCAAAGGGGAAGATAGCATGTCCTCACATGGTGGCAAGAGAGAGAGAGAGAGCGAAGGGGGAAGTGCCACAAACTTTTAAACAACCATATCTTGTGAGAACTCACCCATTATCACGAGAGCAAAGGGGAAATCTGCCCCATGATCCAATCACCTCCTACCAGGCCCTTCTTCCAATTTGACATGAGATTTGCATGTGTACACAAATCCAAACCATATCAATATCATAATTAAAATAAATCATTCCAGGAGAGGAGAAGTTTGACTTTCAGGGAGCAGGTGGTGGATGACTGGAATTAATCCTAAGAACCTCAGTACTTGCTTTCTATCTCTCTCTTTCTCAAGTCATCCTATCATGACACTATATATAGTGAGTCTATAGTGTTTATATACATGTGTGAACACTACAGACTCTCTAGTCTATAGGCACTATAGATTCTCTACATAAGGATACTATATATGGACACTATAGACTCTCTCTATATTTCTATATATATATATATATATATAGACATTATTTCTCTCCCCCAGTTCTAAAATAACTACTATAGTGTCATCTGCTAGAAGCAGACAGGTGATGTAACTGAGACTCTAAGGCTCAGTAAACATAAGAAAGATTATATTTCCAGTAACTCAGAACAATAAAAATTAGAGTAAGAACCTTCTAAGAGTTTTGGGGACAATGAAACTAATGTAGCTCTGGTTGCATATATTAAAAGTCATACAACTATACGCTAGAAGAAAAAATCAATACTATGGCACAATAACTAAAAAAATTAAGATATTTCTAAAATCTCAAACAAAAAAACAAAAAATAAGCAACAACAAAAAAAGGGCCCTCTAAAAATTTTAAACTTTCTAAATGAGTATAAATTTCATTCATTTTAAATGAACATTTTATGGCCAGGCATGGTAGCTCATGCCTGTAACACTTGCACTTTGGTAGGATGAAGTGGATGGCTCACTTGAGGCCAGGAGTTTGAGACCAGCCTGCCCAAAATGGTGAAACCCTGTCTCTACCAAAAATACAAAAATTAGCTGGGCATGGTGGCAGTTGCCTGTAATCCCACCTACTTGGGAGGCTGAGGCAGGAGAATTGCTTGAACCTGGGACGTGGTGGTTGCAGTGAGCCAAGATTGTGACACTGCACTCCAGCCTGGGTGACAGAGTGAGACTCCATCTTAAAATAAATAAATAAATAAATAAAACAGTTTTTAAACTAAATTTTAAGGACTATGTGCTTCAGGTTTAGTTTAGCTTAGGTTTTTGTTTGTTTGTTTATTGGAGAAATCACGGCAATATAGTCATGAAATTATTTGGCTTAGTGGAAAAAAATAGCAAAATATACTGTTCTAATAGAAAAAACAAACTGGTCATGTAATACACTTCCTCCTCCTGATTTTCTTCTGGCATTCTCACCTCAAACAAATGGATCTCAAAATTCCTTTAACTATTTAATAGCTACATGAGGACAAGGATATAATTTATTTCAGTTTTTATATATAGCAAGATACCTAAAAATATGATGTCAAGAACTGCGGAAGATCTGAGATTTTACCCTGTTCTCAAGCAAATAAGCTAGCCTGCTGTCACTTCATGGAAGCTGGTAGAAGACACAAGATTCCTAAAACAGAAGCAAAAGAAAGTTTCTTACTCTTAGCAATAAGAGTAGCCCGAGTAGGATCATTTTCTTACTTCAGTTTTCTAATTTCTAAATTAAAGCCCCAGTTTCCATAGAGCGAAGCAATATGAGACAGGTGACAGCTGGGCATGCAGTGGGTTGCATTAGGAGAAGAACTTCAAGCTTAATATCAAATGTTTGCTAATGGGTCTTTGCCCAAGAGGGACATATTACCTTTATCCTATTGGACTGTCAACAAATCTGCCTTTTTTCCCAGAGGGAGACACTATTTCTATCTTCCAAGTCTTTTGCTCTATACATATTCTTAAACAGATACTCCAGAACAAAAGCTGTCAGTGTCTCTTCTCACAATATGAGCAGAAACACAAAAGACTCATGAAGTCTTGTCTCTAATACATAATAGGTGCATACTTCCAACTTTTGATGAATTGATAAAAATGAAAAGTATTCCAATGATAACCATTATTTTACAGTATTATCTGACACTAATTATTGGTATATTCTTAAATGATCAATGTGAATGTAATAATCATCATGTTTTACTCTTAATAACTCATTAAATGCTTAATCTGTCTTTTCTCTATACTTGAAATTATAGCTTATTCCTTGCCCTGTAATGAGTTTTTAATCTAAGATAAGAAATATTAATCAAAACACAAATACATCAGTCCTAAAATACTTGAATGAACATAAAGAACATTATTTTCAGGACATCATTGCATTCTATAAATGAGAAGAAAGTCTAATTACATAATTAGGACAAGGTTTACTGAAAGCAATTGTAGAAATATGATCACCTAGGACAAGGCGAAGGAAAGCAGCAAGTTATTGGATAAGAACTCAGAGGAGAAGTTTCATGGAAAAAGGATTACTTTCAAATCTGTTTAAGAGAAAGGAACAACATGGTGGAGAGTTGAGAAATGCATATTAAAGATAGATTAATCTTTCAACAAAAAGGCTAAAAAAAGAATGCTAGTGTTTAAACCATAGGACAAAGATCACTGCCACAAACTTGACATACCAAATAAATGGACATTCCTCAAGAAAACGTAAGCTTGTATAAGTGTTATTATGTATAAATACATATGTTTAAAATAGAGAAAATTTGCTAAGGATATATCTAAATACATTTTTCTAAAACATTAGTTTGATCATTCTGCTCCTAATCCCAGTAACATCCATAGAGAAGAATTCCTAGCTCAGGCAATGCTTCTGAAAGCTGGGAATGACTTCAGCTGACAAGCAGCAAGAAAAAAGACACTTCAGTCCTATGATCACATGGAAATGAGAATTCCTACAATCATTTAAAGGGACTAGGAGTGGACTTTCCTCCAGGCCTCAGATAAGAGCTCAGATAAGAGCCAACATCTTGATAAGTCTCAGGAAACTTAGGAGCAGAGAAACCAGCCAAATCCACGTGGAATTCTGACCCACTGATCTGTGGATTGTAGATGGGTGTTGTTTAATCTATTAAATTTGTGGTAATTTAATAGCAACAGAAAACCAATGCAGTGACCTCCTGTAATGCATCCCAACTTAATTTTGCAGGTTTTTCCACCTCCTCCCATATTTGACCATATAGATATCTAATGTGTTCTCACTTTTTTGTTTTCTAAACATACATATGTTCTTTCACCACTATTAGTTTTGTCTTAAGTTCTCAAGAAAGACCCTTGTGTGTTATTTCTGCTAAATAAGATCATATCCATCCTTCAAGATTCAGCCTAAATCCACAGTAAAATGACTCTAGCATGTAGGCTTAAAGAAATTTCTAGTTTGATAAACTTGTGTTCATATTATGCAATTTTTTGTGGGTAAATAATTAATATCTTGTATTTGTAATTATATTTTCTCATTTCTTTTCTGCATTTCCCAATTTTGATTTGTAGCTCCATGAAAAATATTGTTTTATCCTTCTATGTAACCAACATTTTTCCCAAAAAGCAGCATTAGCATATTCAAAATTCTCTCAGAAGTTTATGGTGATTAATATATTTTATTTTTTCTGTTAAAAAATTTAAAGCAAAAGTCAAAACAAAACAAAGCTCAATACATATATATATATATATAACATGTTAATAATAAAATTAAATTGTAAGCAAAATAGTTCCTAATTTTCTATTGGATATCATATTGCCTTATCATGTGAACAATATATTACTTTTCAATTGTGATTTTATAAATAGATATGTTTTAATCAGCTTAAATCAGTATTTTTATTATTGTTTTACACTTTAATCATTTTTTCTAGTTTAGAAAACAAAGCGTAGCTCACTACATCACTGATTTATTTTTACGTAAACAGGCTCTTCGAGGCTGAAGCAAATCGAACTCATTTTCAATGTGAAAATAAAACATAAAAACTGTCATTCGAGTTATTTATAAACAGAACATCAGAATCATCTGAATCATCAGAATTGTCTATTTTAGAAAAATCAGATTCATCAAATGAATCATCAATGAATTCATCAAATGAATCGAGCAGCCAACAACTGCTTGAGAACAATGTTAATATCACATGTGACGTTTTCTAGAATTGGACATTTTCAGCGATTGGGAATTACTATATTTTGTAAAGGGAAATACCACTATTCAAAAGAGAATGCTATAAAAAGAATAATGTCTTTGTTTCCAAAGTTGATATACTAGAGTGATACAAAAACAAAAATAAAAGTAAGATATTTTGTGGCAACATTTTCTCGGGGTAAACTCTGCAGCTACAATTGCCACTGGCGAGTATTCCTGGGGCAAACAGGAAAAGGGTTAAATCTACTAGGCTGACACTCCTTTTGAATTCAGAGCTTAATTTCATATATTTTAATGTGCAATATTGTTAATAACTCTAACCCATAAAGTACATTACTTCACCTTACAAAATTAAAATTTAAGAATATTTTATATAAAATAATTTACATAGAATAAAAGCTAAAATGAATAGCAGATATTCTAACAGATGATGGATGGTAACTTTAGAAAGAGTTTAAATTCAAAATCAAAAAAATTATCTAAATCACAATGTTTATATTACCTGCCAGATACATTTTTGAGCATCTTCCATAAAATTACAAGAGCTGAGAGGCAGCCAGAGGTTTATTTTTAAAAAATAATGACATAAGGGATCAGAGAAGTTAATTAATGGGCAGACTTTTGTTGCATATCTAGTCACTATGCCCTGGACAGATAGTTTGTCCTCAGTATGTGTTTGTGTTTTAACATTATTTCAGAAACAACACAGTACACAACTTGCATGATTTAAAAAATTACTATATCTCCAATTATCTCTTGACATATATTATCATTATATTTATGGACCATTAAAGTTTCATTTTCTTTTTTACTTCATTTTTTCTTATCTCATTTCCACCTTAGTGACTTTGCCTATTACTCTTAAAAAATTTGCAAATCTCAATTTATCTGGTTTAGTATCTTGCCCTGATTGTGTCACAAAATTGTTTTAAAAACTTCCAATTTCCTTAGAACTTTTGTTCTCAGTTATTTTCCCACCAGAATATTTCAATCAATATCAAAAATCCATTCAAAATTTCTTTCTAAAATTAATTGGGAGAGTAAATTTTTTTCATCTTCTTTTACTCAAATACGTTAAATCTCATTATCTTATAGCTGCTTTCATAAAAGATTTTGCATACCTCCCTTTAACCTTCCAATTGAATTCCCAGATTTTTATCTTATATATAATGGTGTTCATCTCAAAGGTTTATAGAAAATATATGCAAATTTATGTATGGAAACAGACTAAATATCTGTTAGTAGAATTATAATATGTCTACATGATGTAATAATGCATAGCCACTGAAATGCATGTTTTTATAGAATATTTAGCCAACCTGATAAATGTACATAATGTATTTTAAAGGGGAACACTTTAGGATACATTATATACAATATGCTTTGTGTGTGTCTCTGTGTGTGTATTTATATGTTCATGTAGCAAATAAACCAAAATAGTAACTGTGATTTGTACCTGGTGGAAGAATCCTATTTATGCTGCTTTTCTATCTTTTCCAAATTTGTATTCTTATAGTAACAGGTAACATTTTGCATGTAACAATGTACTGGACACTATTAAATCTCACAATTTGATGAGATAGGTATTAATATTTTTTCCTTACTTTAAGAGGTGTCTATGACTTGCAGAAGGTAGGTAACTTTCCCAAGAACATGTAACTAATAAGTAGCAGAACCAGAATTTATCCTAGGTCTAATTGATTCCATTGTTCAGATACTTAATCACCATGTGATTCTGTTATGTACGAAGGAAACGAAGAAGACAATGCATTGGCACTACAGAAGTCTTTAGAGTTAGAACAGAATTTATAGAGATTTAACCCGATTCCTTTAAAATAATGGAGAATTTTAGAATTCTATACTTTAGAGGACATCATTTCTACTTGCTCCCACACAGCCCCCTCAAAATGCAAAAGAATTTTCATTTGCAGCTACCTAAAATGAATATTGCTACAAGGAGATTTCAGACACTGAATATATTTATCTATCTATCTGACTTCCAGACAATAAGCAGTAAAAGTCAAATGACAATATTTGCTATCTTGTTTCTACAAAAAAAAAAAAAAAAAGTACCAACATTCTGAGACAATTCTGAGGCATTTCTACACATCTTGTGGAAGCTTTTTGTTTGTTTGTTTTTCGTATTTAGAAAAAAATATATTTGCAGAGCAAACAGCCTGGAAGTTAGAGATTATGCCTCTCAAATCAGAATAATAAAGATAATGTGGCTGGGCACAGTGGCTCACGCCTGTAATCCCAGCACTTTGCGAGACTGAGGTGGGCAGATGATCTGAGGTCAGTAGTTCGAGACCAGCCTGGCCAACGTGGTAAAACAACATCTCTACTAAAAATGCAAAAATTAGCTGGGCATGGTGGTGGGTGCCTGTAATCCCACCTACTCAGGAGGATGAGGCAGGAGACTCACTTGAACCCGGGAGGCTGAGGTTGCAGTGAGCCAAGACTGTGGCACTGCACTCCTGCCTAGGTGACAGAGTGACCTCGTCTCAAAAAAAAAAAAAAAAAAAAAAAAAAAGCCTTCCTCCTGGGTAAAGAAAACACAGTTTTATTAGAAGTCCCCTATAAAACTAAGGATTTTCTAAGCTTAAGCTCAAGGCTACTTCGCTCTGACACAAGCATACTGTTTGCATGGCACCCACCTGTTTTGCTCTACACCACCCCCATGGAACAGGGAAGAAGAACTGATGCAATTTGAGCTCATTCACCAGCTGTCTCATAAATGATAAAGTCCTTAAAAGTCAGGTAAAAGCTCACGACTGATGCCACTTCCTGACACCAGGATTAGAAATCATAGTGATACTAATCATGGCTAAAAAGTAATTAGGAGACTTAGAATCGAGGTATTTATACCTCGATTATCTTAGAGTAGAACTATGAAAGAGTTTCAATTCAACATAGAACTATCCTACCAAAACATGGTGTTTACATCCAGGCTTATTTTCTTTCAGTAACTGTCTCATATAATTTCTTCATTTTTTCTACTTTTAGAGTTTCTTCAAAAGAATATATAATTAAGTCTGATTTGACAGTCAACAACTCAAGTTTTTTTAATAATCAAAGAATATTAAATTCTTCAAAATATGTAGTTATTGAGGGAGCATATTGATTTAGAGAACATTTTGTGATTTATAACACACATAGTACAGTGAAAAGCTCTTTTAAAACTGCTTGACAAAAGTTTATTTTAATGCATAAAAATCAGGTATCCTGAAGTTTTTTAAAAAAAGTTACCAATGACCATTTCTCACGGTTTTAAACTACATGAAATCATTGATATTTGAGCATTTTTGACCTACAATGTCATTTCATATGTGTCAACCCTAAACATAGGAATTGAGAAAGAAAATAGGGAGTCTAATATTTCTCATTCTAAGACACCATGTTTAAACATAGAAAAAGCCCTCATACAGCTTGTGATGCTAACACACATGAAGGTAACAGTGATGCTTGGCTGGGAAACATTTGCTTATGATTGAGAAGGTTAAAGTATAATCAATCTCCCGGTGTAGTACAGCTTTTACCGTGCTTTCCACAGGCTTCTTCCATTAACCTGAATTAGCCCTATTTCAGCCCATATAGAAACAGTTCAAGTACCTCATCAACCTTCTTTATTTCATATTTCTCTTTCTTGTTTTACTATTTTTTTTGTTTACATTCCCAAAGATAAAAATGATTTTTAAGGACATTTCATTCAACCTCCTTTTCTAATGCAGGAAACATTTCTTCAACATACAAAAAAAAAAAAAACCATTATCTAGAGTCTGTTTGAAAAAATGCAGCAATAAAGAATTCATAATGTTCTGAAGATTATATTGATCTGAAACAGTTCTAATTGTCAGAAAATTATTATTTACACTGTCATGCAATATGAAAGTGGCAAGTGGTTTTCGTGTTATCTAATTCAATTATCTAATTAATCTGTTGGGGGATATGTAAGCAGGGGTAAAAGAATAAATAACTAAGCAAAGAAATGAAAAAGATACAGTAAATCAGTGGAAACAACAATGATGGTTATAAGCATGAATAATGTAATAAAGAAATTAGGGACGGGGACCAGGTGAGGTGGCTCATGCCTGTAATCCCAGCACTTTGGGAAACTCAGATAGTGGATCGCTTGAGTCCAGGAGTTCAGGGCCAGCCTGGGCAACATGCTGAAACCCCATCTGTACCAAAAATACAAAAATTAACTTGGCATGGTGGCACACGTCTATGATCCCAGCTACTCTGGAGGCTGAGGTGGGAGGATTGCTTGAACTCGGAGGGCAGAGGTTGCAGTGAGCCAAGGTTGCGCCACTGCACTCTAGCCTGGATGAGAGTGAGATCCTGTCTCAAAAAAAAAAAAAAAAAAAAGAAAAAAGAAAAAAAAAATTAGGAATAGGGAAATCTCTTTGGATTGGACAATCAAGGATGTCCTGACTGAGCCTTTCTCTCCCTGAAAATAGGGACTAGGTGCTAACTAAATATTTATTATATGGATAAATAAAGTAAAAAGAATAGCCATCATAAATAAAAGCATATTTATATCAACCTTTCAATTAAAACATTTCTCTTTTTGACTTAAAATATATTAAGTAGCATGGAATCGGAAAAGGAATACAGATCTCAGAGTAAAGGTCCTCTGGGGACCATTGCTTGATTAAATTAATAGTTGCTCTACAGTAAAATGCTTACATATATATGCACACAATACTTTTCATCCTCTTTATTTTATATCCTCATTATCAATTTTGCCAGGTGTGTCTCATAAAAAGAAGTACCTGAGATCTTGAAGATCTTTGTTAGATCACTGCTTTTTGTTTAGATCAATTTGTTCTTCTTTAGTCAAGTCTGTTTTAGTGATGCTGTTCATCTTTGTCACTAGGGAAAGGTGCAAATATCCACCTTGCAGAAATAACTTTCAAAGAGCTTTGCAATGTTTGTAAGTGTCTATAAATATTTGCAGGAGAAAAAAGTCCTACTGTAGCCTGCAGGAGTCCTTTAGCTTTGGACAGTTACTGTGCACATTAATTGGCGCTTGGGTCACATTCTCCTAGTTCCCTTTACCGTTTTCTAGTGCAATGATGCGCTGGCTCTGTGTGCTGTCTCCCATAACCAGCACCTACATCTATTTGTCATAAGGCTCCCTCCAGGCTGCCCAGGCGCACTTTCTCTGTGTGCTGCTGTGAGAACAGAAAGTGCCCGGGAATTTATGTCCTCAGGGGTCATTCCTTAACACTGAAAGGTGTGGAGGTACAAAAATATTCCAGCACTCCTGCTGTCTGATAAGGACAACTCAAAAGTGTGACTTACACTGGCTCAAGAAATCTCCTGAGCATTTGAGACAAAGTTTCCATGAGAACTTTTAGATTCTCACTTGGGTTCCTTTACTTCCTGCGCCACACCTCCATTCTCCTGCCCTGCTTTTCTTGGAAGACTTCCTAATGAATCACTTTCACAGGAACATTCATGTAAGTGTCTGTTTCTGAGAAGTCCAGCCTAAAAATGTTAGTATTGTTATCCATTTCCGACTTGTTCATTTAGATTAATAGATTGGGCAGAAGAACTCATACCCAGGAATGGCTTTAGGAATTGTGACCAGCGATGTCACTCAGGGATTCATGCTCAGAAGGAGACCTCTCTTGTGTGGCATTTGGGCATGGTCTGTGCCTGCCATCTTGACATTCTTAATAATTTTATATTTGAATTGGTCTTAGCTAGTGAAGCCTATGGGACAGCAGAGTAAATGTCAAGGGCCTGGAGCTGTGGATCACATGTGGCCCTGCATCCTGCCACCTCCCATCTCCCTAGGACAGGCAGGTTCTCAGCCTCTCACTCTCACACTGAACCAGCAACTGCAGCCACTCTTCTCCCAGAAGAGGCTGGAATGTGGGCTCTGGGAAGGTTACATGGCATTGTAGGGCAGGAATCCGGGCACGGGAGTTCCTGTGTCACCCCAGAAAGATCGGTAACACTAAACAGCAAATGAAAAACACTGTGACACATAAAGAAAAAGACCACAGAATAAAACAAAAGAGCATTTTTCTTGCTCTTTAAATCAGGAGCTTTATATTTTCACACTGCAGAAGGTCCCACAAATAATGTAGCTGCTCTTGCTCATACTTTTTTTTATAATAACTGTAACAAATACTGCAGCACCTTGAATGAAAATTATTCCCATATTCGTTTCATAAGAATATCCATCAATTAAGCCAAGCTAAGAAAAAATACCCAACTAAGTTTTTCTGAGCTAATGTGGAAGAAGTTTTAATAAAATTTCAATTTCTTCCTCTTATTCTTGGTAATATATACTTAATTCTTTTTCTAGACACATTATTTCATATAATTCAGATTAGATTTTCCAATCTCCTTCATGTCTGGATATGGTCATATAACTAAATTCTAGCTGATAACATATGTTATCATATGTATATCATATATCATATGTATATGTTTTGTGGAACTTTCATGAAAGCTGCCCCAAAACGGTGGCAGATTTTTTTCTCATTTGTCTTTCATTCTTTTTAGAAGATGCAATTTATGCAACTCAGACATGAAGCATGAGGCAACTATATTGGGTCAAGAGGTAACTTTGAAGATAGAAAGCATGGTCTAAGGCAGTAAAACAGAATCTGAGATCCCTATTGAAGATACCATACTTCCCTGAATTGTCAACAGCCCCAAACTCCTTTAAGAGGAAAATATAAACTTCTATCTTAATAAGGCACTGTAATTTTTTTCTGTTATGTATAGGCAAACTAACTCTTAGCTGACAAAAGACGTAATCATTTTTTCTCAAAAAGGATGTTGAAAATTTAACCAATCTCTAGAGTGGATTAAGAAAATGTGGCACATATATACCATGGAATACCATGTAGCTATAAAAAGGACGACTTAATGTCCTCTTCAGAGACATGGATGAAGCTGGAAATCATCATTCTCAGCAAACTATCACAAGATCAGAAAACCAAACACCACATGCTCTCACTCATAAGTGGGAATTGAACAATGAGAACACATCGATACAGGGAGGGGAACATCACACACCAGGGCCTGCAGGGAGTGGGGGGCTAGGGGAGGGATAACATTAGGAGAAATACCTAATGTAGGTGATGGGTTGATGAGTGCAACAAACCACCACAGCACATGTATACCTATGGCACATGTATACCTATGTTCTGCATAAGTAACCCAGAACTTAAAGTATAATAAAAAAGAAAAGAAAAGAAAATCTAATCAACCTCTTTGCAACATATTCTCTGAAAGCCAATGTCCACTGATGTAGTGGAAAGTTTCTTCAAATTTTATTACATTACTTGCTTTTGAAAAGTTAATTATTCAATAGATTGGGCAGAAGAACTCATACCCAGCTCTGGCTTTAGGGATTGTGACCAGTGAAGTCACTCTGGGATTCATGCTCAGGAGACCTCACTTGTGTGGCATTCAGGCATTGTCTGTGTCTGCCATCTTGAAATTCTTAATAATTTTATATTGGAATTTGTCTTTTGCTAGTGAAGCCTATGGGGGAAGCAAATGCCAATGGCTTGGAGGTGTGGATCACACGTGACCCTGCATCCTGTCACCTCCCCATCTCCATAGGACAGACAGGTTCTCAGCCTCTCACACTAACCCAGAAACTGACCCAGCACCTGACCCAGCATACCTCTGTCACTGATGAAATTGACAACTTTCACAAGGGGAAAAGATTTTGTGGAAAACCATGGTGGAAAACCATGTTGGAAAGGGGTAGTGGAAAATACTTTGGGGGGAATGGTTGGTAAAGTCTCTGATGCCAGTCTTCAGATATAGAAACCAATGAGTCACAATGATGCCTGTTGAACATCTTTGCTCCCTAAAATTGCATATTCAGAGATGTTGCCAAAAACTGCAGGTGTTCCATCTATGCAGAGTAACAAGATTATTTTTCCAGTTAAAGTCTGGCTTGGCATAGACATTTTTCACTATCTGAAATACCAACAGCCTTAACAGCTTGCAAAAAGGGCTCATAGGATAAGAATTCTTTGTTGATGTTTAGTGCATGCACATATGAGCTGGTTGTACTGAAAGAACAGCAGCAGATTCATCTAGTTGTATGCAGAAGGGAAATATAAGCTGCCAATTCCTCCAGGATCTGCTTCAAAATATTAAAAGAAATATCAGTAAGTCCAGAGTAAATGATGTCCTGTTACAGAGGCATTGATTCAGTTTGCTTTCTCATAAAGTGACTTGATATTTCCAAGACATATTTCCAGGCATTAATTCAGTTTGCTTCACCAAGAGCGTTCCAATGTGTATAGATTCTTTCTCTTAGCAACGTGATATGCAATTTGGTAGAATGCTTCAAGACAAGGCTTTTGGTTGAGGTAAATCTAAGTTTTGATAAAGTTCTAGTCTTTGAAAACTAACAGCGCTCATTAAAAATTCCATAAAACTGGCCGGGCGCGGTGGCTCAAGCCTGTAATCCCAGCACTTTGGGAGGCCGAGACGGGCGGATCATGAGGTCAGGAGATCGAGACCATCCTGGCCAACACGGTGAAACCCCGTCTCTACTAAAAAATACAAAAAACTAACCGGGCGACGTGGCGGGCACCTGTAGTCCCAGCTACTCGGGAGGCTGAGGCAGGAGAATGGCGTAAACCCGGGAGGCGGAGCTTGCAGTGAGCTAAGACCCGGCCACTGCACTCCAGCCTGAGCGGCAGAGTGAGACTCCGTCTCAAAAAAAAAAAAAAAAAAAAAAAATTCCATAAAACTGACATGTTTTCAAGATGAATACATAAAACATGCTTCTTCAGTTTATTGGCATTATATGAATTTATTGGCAGAAAACTCTTGCCCATATAGGAGGCATTGCAGCTTTTGTGTATCATCAAACTTAGCAATGAAAATAAAATTAAACAATATGCACTATGGTTATACTTTCCAAATAAAAATTAACCTAATGCAAATAAATACAGATTTCCATAATCATGATGCTGGATATTTTTAAAAAATTCTTATAGGCATTCTGAGTATCACACTATGTGAAGCAGACAATTTTTCATTTGATAATTTATAATATTCCATGACATTTTATACTTGTTTGAAATCAATACATATTTGATTAGATTTCACCTTAATACGTTTCATAAAGGTAGATAAAATTGAGAAAACAAAATATTTTTGCAAATCATTTGCAGTTTGAGTAAGTAAATAACTCATTTATTTGATTCTTAGGCCTGCTGCGTAGTATTGATATAAACAAGGTCAAGTTGCTTTTACTCTGTGTCTCAGTTTTCTCATTTGTAAACATTTTGTCTCAAATTAGATAACTTAGTATACAAATCAATATATATCCAAATTATTTCAGCTTTCTTTCTGAGTCACAGTCTACCAAATTGTTGTTTTGTACAAGCAAATGATAATTTTAATGATTAAGTATGGCTCATTTTTTTTTCTAAAATATCCATATTTTCTCAAATTCATATACCATGTTGAGAAGCAGAATGTGAAATTATAAGATTCCAGCTGAAGACTGGCACTTTAAACTGAGTACAGGCTGCATGAACTGTGATTACATATGTAATTATAATATATGTAGGACATATGTACACAAACATGTAAAAGACATATTGGAGAATTTAATAGATATTACTATCATTGGAGAAAGACTTTCTAATGTGATTTCAAACTATATTAATAGAAAATATTTCATCAAATAAAGAGAAGATTATAATCACACACTATTCTTCTTCCATCAGATTATATTTCTTTTTTTTTTTTATTATACTTTAAGTTCTAGGGTACATGTGCATAACGTGCAGGTTTGTTACATATGTATACTTGTGCCATGTTGGTGTGCTGCACCCATCAACTCGTCATTTACATCAGGTATAACTCCCAATGCAATCCCTCCCCCCTCCCCCCTCCCCGTGAGAGACCCCGGTGTGGGATGTTCCCCTTCTCGAGACCAAGTGATCTCATTGTTCAGTTCCCACCTATGAGTGAGAACATGTGGTGTTTGGTTTTCTGTTCTTGCAATAGTTTGCTGAGAATGATGGTTTCCAGCTGCATCCATGTCCCTACAAAGGACACAAACTCATCCTTTTTATGGCTGCATAGTATTCCATGGTGTATATGTGCCACAGTTTCTTAATCCAGTCTGTCACTGATGGACATTTGGGTCGATTCCAAGTCTTTGCTATTGTGAATAGTGCCGCAATAAACATCCGTGTGCATGTGTCTTTATAGCAGCATGATTTATAATCCTTTGGGTATATACCCAGTAATGGGATGGCTGGGTCATATGGTACTTCTAGTTCTAGATCCTTGAGGAATCGCCATACTGTTTTCCATAATGGTTGAACTACTTTACAATCCCACCAACAGTGTAAAAGTGTTCCTATTTCTCCACATCCTCTCCAGCACCTGTTGTTTCCTGACTTCTTAATGACTGCCATTCTAACTGGTGTGAGATGGTATCTCATTGTGGTTTTGATTTGCATTTCTCTCATGGCCAGTGATGATGAGCATTTTTTCATGTGTCTGTTGGCTGTATGCATGTCTTCTTTTGAGAAATGTCAGTTCATATCCTTTGCCCACTTTTTGATGGGGTTGTTTGTTTTTTTCTTGTAAATTTGTTTGAGTTCTTTGTAGGTTCTGGATATTAGCCCTTTGTCTGATGAGTAGATTGCAAAAATTTTCTCCCATTCTGTAGGTTGCCTGTTCACTCTGATGGTAGTTTCTTTTGCTGTGCAGAAGCTCTTCAGTTTAATTAGATCCCATTTGTCAATTTTGGCTTTTGTTGCCGTTGCTTTTGGTGTTTTAGACATGAGATCCTTGCCCATGCCTATGTCCTGAATGGTATTTCCTAGGTTTTCTTCTAGGGTTTTTATGGTATTAGGTCTAACATTTAAGTCTCTAATCCATCTTAAATTAATTTTCGTATAAGGAGTAAGGAAAGGATCCAGTTTCAGCTTTCTACTTATGGCTAGCCAATTTTCCCAGCACCATTTATTAAATAGGGAAACCTTTCCCCATTTCTTGTTTTTCTCATGTTTATCAAAGATCAGATGGTTGTAGATGTGTGGTATTATTTCTGAGGACTCTGTTCTGTTCCATTGGTCTATATCTCTGTTTTGGTACCAGTACCGTGCTGTTTTGGTTACTGGAACCTTGGAGTATAGTTTGAAGTCAGGTATCGTGACTTAGGATTGTCTTGGAAATGCGGGCTCTTTTTTGGTTCCATATGAACTTTAAAGCAGTTTTTTCCAATTCTGTGAAGAAACTCATTGGTAGCTTGATGGGGATGACATTGAATCTATAAATTACTTTGGGCAGTATGGCCATTTTCATGATATTGATTCTTCCTATCCATGAGCATGGTATGTTCTTCCATTTGTTTGTGTCCTCTTTTATTTCACTGAGCAGTGGTTTGTAGTTCTCCTTGAAGAGTTCCTTTACATCCCTTGTAAGTTGGATTCCCAGGTATTTTATTCTCTTTGAAGCAATTGTGAATGGACGTTCATTCCTGATTTGGCTCTCTGTTTGTCTGTTACTGGTGTATAAGAATGCTTGTGACTTTTGCACATTAATTTTGTGTCCTGAGACTTTGCTGAAGTTGCTTATCAGCTTAAGGAGATTTTGGGCTGAGACAATGGGGTTTTCTAAATATACAATCATGTCATGTGCAAACAGGGACAATTTGACTTCTTCTTTTCCTAACTGAATACTCTTGATTTCTTTCTCTTGCCTGATTGCCCTAGCCAGAACTTCCAACACTATGTTGAATAGGAGTGGTGAGAGAGGGCATCCCTGTCTTGTGCCAGTTTTCAAAGGGAATTTTTCCAGTTTTTGCTCATTCAGTATGATATTAGCTGTGGGTTTGTCATAAATAGCTCTTATTATTTTGAGATACATTCCATCAATACCGAATTTATTGAGCGTTTTTAGCATGAAGGGCTGTTGAATTTTGTCAAAGGCCTTTTCTGCATCTATTGAGATAATCATGTGGTTTTTGTCTTTGGTTCTGTTTATATGCTGGATTACATTTATTGATTTGCGAATGTTGAACCAGCCTTGCATCCCAGGGTGAAACCCACTTGATCATGGTGGATAAGCTTTTTGATGTGCTGCTGAATCCGGTTTGCCAGTATTTTATTGAGGATTTTTGCATCGATGTTCATCAGGGATATTGGTCTAAAATTCTCTTTTTTTGTTGTGTCTCTGCCAGGCTTTGGTATCAGGATGATGTTGGCCTCATAAAATGAGTTAGGGAGGATTCCCTCTTCTTCTATTGATTGGAATAGTTTCAGAAGGAATGGTACCAGCTCCTCCTTGTACCTCTGGTAGAATTCAGCTGTGAATCCATCTGGTCCTGGACTTTTTTTGGTTGGTAAGCTATTAATTATTGCCTCAATTTCAGAGCCTGCTATTGGTCTATTCAGGGATTCAACTTCTTCCTGGTTTAGTCTTGGGAGAGTGTAAGTGTCCAGGAAATTATCCATTTCTTCTAGATTTTCTAGTTGATTTGCATAGAGGTGTTTATAGTATTCTCTGACGGTAATTTGTATTTCTGTGGGGTTCGTGGTGATATCCCCTTTATCATTTTTTATTGCATCTATTTGATTCTTCTCTCTTTTCTTCTTTATTAGTCTTGCTAGTGGTCTATCAATATTGTTGATCTTTTTAAAAAACCAACTCCAGGATTCATTGATTTTTTGGAGGGTTTTTGTGTCTCTATCTCCTTCAGTTCTGCTCTGATCTTAGTTATTTCTTGCCTTCTGCTAGCATTTGAATGTGTGTGCTCTTGCTTCTCTAGTTCTTTTAATTGTGATGTTAGAGTGTCAATTTTAGATCTTTCCAGCTTTCTCTTGTGGGCATTTAGTGCTATAAATTTCCCTCAACACACTGCTTTAAATGTGTCCCAGAGATTCTGATATGTTGTATCTTTGCTCTCATTGGTTTCAAAGAACTTCTTTATTTCTGCCTTCATTTTGTTATGTACCAAGTAGTCATTCAGGAGCAGGCTATTCCGTTTCCATGTAGTTGAGCGGTTTTGATTGAGTTTCTTAGTCCTGAGTTCTAGTTTGATTGCACTGTGGTCTGAGAGACAGTTTGTTATAATTTCTGTTCTTGTACATTTGCTGAGGAGTGCTTTACTTCCAATTATGTGGTGAATTTTGGAGTAAGTGTGATGTGGTGCTGAGAAGAATGTATATTCTGTTGATTTGGGGTGGAGAGTTCTGTAGATGTCTATTAGGTCTGCTTGCTGCAGATATGAGTTTAATTTCTGGATATCCTTGTTAACTTTCTGTCTCATTGATCTGTCTAATGTTGACAGTGGGGTGTTGAAGTCTCCCATTATTATTGCATGGGAGTCTAAGTCTCTTTGTAAGTCTCTAAGGACTTGCTTTGTGAATCTGGGTGCTCCTGTATTGGGTGCATATATATTTAGGATAGTTAGTTCTTCCTGATAAATTGATCCCTTTACCATTATGTAATGGCCTTCTTTGTCTCTTTTGATCTTTGATGGTTTAAGGTCTGTTTTATCAGAGACTAGGATTGCAACCCCTGCTTTTTTTTGTTCTCCATTTCCTTGGTAGATCTTCCTCCATCCCTTTATTTTGAGCCTATGTATGTCTCTGCATGGGAGATGGGTCTCCTGAATACAGCAGACTGATGGGTCTTGACTCTTTATCCAGTTTGCCAGTCTGTGTCTTTTAATTGGAGCATTTAGTCCATTTACATTTAAGGTTAATATTGTTATGTGTGAACTTGATCCTGCCATTATGATATTAACTGGTTATTTTGCTCGTTAGTTGATGCAGTTTCTTCCTAGCCTCGATGGTCTTCACATTTTGGCATGTTTTTGCAATGGCTGGTACTGGTTGTTCCTTTCCATGTTTAGGGCTTCCTTCAGGGTCTCTTGTAAGGCAGACCTGGTGGTGACAAAATCTCTAAGCATTTGCTTATCTGTAAAGGATTTTATTTCTCCTTCACTGATGAAACTTAGTTTCGCTGGATATGAAATTCTGGGTTTAAAATTCTTTTCTTTAAGAATGTTGAATATTGGCCCCCACTCTCTTCTGGTTTGGAGAGTTTCTGCTGAGAGATCTGCTGTTAGTCGGATGGGCTTCCCTTTGTGGGTAACCCGACCTTTCTCTCTGGCTGCCCTTAACATTTTTTCCTTCATTTCAACTTTGGTGAATCTGGCAATTATGTGTCTTGGAGTTGCTCTTCTCGAGGAGTATCTTTGTGGTGTTCTCTGTATTTCCTGAATTTGAATGTTGGCCTGCCCTACTAGGTTGGGGAAGTTCTCCTATATGATATCCTGAAGAGTGTTTTCCAATTTGGTTCCATTTTCTCCCTCAGTTTCAGGCACCCCAATCAGACGTAGGTTTGGTCTTTTTACATAATCCCATACTTCTTGCAGGCTTTGTTCATTTCTTTTTCTTCTTTTTTCTTTAGACTTCTCTTCTCACTTCATTTCATTCATTTGATCCTCAATCGCTGATACTCTTTCTTCCAGTTGATTGAGTCGGTTACTGAAGCTTGTGCATTTGTCACGTATTTCTCGTGTCATGGTTTTCATCTCTGTCAGTTCGTTTATGGCCTTCTCTGCATTAATTTTTCTGGTTATCAATTCTTCCATTCTTTTTTCAGGACTTTTAGTTTCTTTGCGCTGGGTATGTAATTCCTCCTTTAGCTCCAAGAAGTTTGATGGTCTGAAGCCTTCTTCTCTCATCTCATCAAAGTCATTCTCTGTCCAGTTTTGATCCGTTGCTGGTGATAAGCTGCGTTCCTTTGGCGGGGGAGATGAGCTCTTATTTTTTGAATTTCCAGCTTTTCTGCCCTGCTTTTTCCCCATCTTTGTGGTTTTATCTGCCTCTGGTGGTTGATGATGGTGACGTACTGATGGGGTTTTGGTGTGCGTGTCCTTCCTGTTTGTTAGTTTTCCTTCTAACAGTCAGGACCCTCAGCTGTAGGTCTGTTGCAGATTACTTGAGGTCCACTCCAGACTCTGTTTGCCTGGGTATCAGCAGCAGAGTTGCAGAAGATAGAATACTGCTGAACAGCGAGTGTACCTGTCTGATTATTGCTTTGGAAGCTTCCTCTCAGGGGTGTACTCCACCGTGTGAGGTGTGGGGTGTCAATCTGCCCCTAGTGGAGTATGTCTCCCAGTTAGGCTACTCAGGGGTCAGGGACCCACTTGAGCAGGCAGTCTGTCCATTCTCAGATCTCGACCTCCGTGTTGGGAGATCCACTGCCCTCTTCAAAGCTGTCAGACAGAGTCGTTTGTGTCTGCAGAGGTTTCTGCTGCTTTTGTTGTTGTTGTTGTTGTTGTTGTTTAGCTGTGCCCTGTCCCCAGAGGTGGAGTCTACAGAGACAGGCAGGCCTCCTTGAGCTGCAGTGAGCTCCACCCAGTTTGATCTTCCCAGGGCTTTGTTTACCTACTTAAGCCTCAGCAATGGCAGGCGCCCCTCCCCCAGGCTCGCTGCTGCCTTGCAGTTAGATTGCAGACTGCTGTGCTAGCAATGAGGAAGGCTCCGTGGGCGTGGGACCCTCCCGGCCAGGTGTGGGATATAATCTCCTGGTGTGCCCGTTTGCTTAAAGCGCAGTATTGGGGTGGGAGTTACCCGATTTTCCAGGTGTTGTGTGTCTCAGTTCCCCTGGCTAGGAAAAGGGATTCCCTTCCCCCTTGCACTTCCCAGGTGAGGTGATGCCTCGCCTGCTTCAGCTCTCCCTGGTCAGGCTGCAACAGCTGACCAGCACCGATTGTCCGGCACTCCCTAGTGAGATAACCCAGTACCTCAGTTGAAAATGCAGAAATCAACTGTCTTCTATGTCGCTCACGCTGGGAGCTGGAGACTGGAGCTGTTCCTATTCGGCTGTCTTGCTCCACCCCCAGATTATATTTCTTATTTACAGTCTTGTAGTGAAACGTTATGAAGTATATACAAATATTTTATGACTAACAGGTAATAATGTCATTTGATAAATAATTGAGTAAAATAATGATATTTCCAGGACAAAATGGAAACAATTATCCAATTTTCCAAAAATTGAATAGCTTTTACTTAGAAAAAACATTCAGCATTCTTTATAGTCCCCTAGGAATAGAACTTGGAAAAATAAGTAAAAGTTACAAGGAGACATATTTTCAGTTAATGTAAATAAAAACCTTCCAACAGTTGCAATTAATCAAAGATTAATGAGAACAAAGATACAACATACCAGCAACAATGAAGCTGTTCCTTTCTACATGTCTTCTACACCATGCATCATGATTGTTTTCATTCATGCATCACATTAAGATTTGCTGAATGTGTAACTAACCTCCCTATACAATTACTAACAAAAATGTTGAAGATATAAGTGAAATAAGGCTAGAGGGTGGTCTTCGAAGTGACATCAATTTATTAATTAATACTCTGACAATTGTTGCGCCATCACTTAGAAATTTGTCCAACTAACCTATCATTTTGCTCTTTTTTATCCATACTATTTGTAAGGTCACAATAAGAGACTATTGCAGTCTTTCTACATCTACAACAGTCCAGTAAATTATGAGTTGAATATAACAACAAAACACCAAGAGGGCCTAATTCACCACAGATCATTCACATTAAAACCTTGTTGGTTCCACTCACAATGTAATTATTTCTATCATTTCAGAAACTATTTTAAAAATAATTCATCTTATGAATAGTCATGTTATCTGAGTACTTTGCTTCTGAATTACAGCTTACCCCACTTTGATTATTCTTGTCTTTCATCAATTCTTTGATTCAAAATTTTTCCCCAAATTTTGGCTTACCTTGGAGATATTGTAGGTTCAATTCCTAGCCACCAAGAAAAAGTAAGTCACACAATATTTTTGGTTTCTCAGTGCATATAAAAGTTATATTTATGTCATACTGTAGTCTATTAAGAGTGCAATAGAATTTTATCTAAAAATATATATGCTTTAATTTAAAAACACTTGATTGATAAAAATACTAATGATTATTTAAGCCTTCAGTGAGTTTTAATCTTTTTGCTGGTGGACAATCTAGCCGTGATATTAATAGATGCTGACTGATGAGGCTAGTGGTTGTTGCAGACTGGGATGACCATGGCAGTTTCTTAAAATAAGACAACAATGAAGTTTTCCACATTAATTGACTCTTCCTTTCATGAAAGATTATTCTGTAGTATGTGTTTGATAGCATTTTACCCACAGAACTTCTTTCAAAATTCTGATAAAACCTCTTAAGCCCTCCTGTTGCTTTATTAAGTAAGTTTTTGTAATATTCTAAATCCTTTATTGTTGTTTCAACAAGGTTCATAATATTTTCACCAGAAATATATTCCATCTCAGAGAATCACTTTATTTGCTCATCCATAAGAAACAACTTTTCATTCATTTAAATTTAGATCTTTCCAGCTTTCTCCTGTGGGCATTTAGTGCTATAAATTTCCCTCTACACACTGCTTTAATGTGTCCCAGAGATTAATTTTAAGCCTAGTGGATTACCTTGAGGAATTTTCTTAAAATTTTTATTTGTTTATTTATTTTTTGGAGACAGAGTCTCGCTCTGTTGCCCAGGCTGGAGTGCAGTGGCATGATCTCAGCTCACTGCAACCTCTGCCTCCTGGGTTCTAGCTATTCTCCTGCCTCAGCCTCCTGGGTAGCTGGGACTATAGGCACCCACCACCATGCCCAGCTAATTCTGTATTTTTAGTACAGATGGGGTTTCACCACGTTAGCGAGGCTAGTCTCCAACTCCTGACCTCAGGTGATCCGCCCGCCTCAGCCTCCCAAAGTGCTGGGATTACAGGCATGAGTCACCTTGCACAGCCCAGGTATTATTTCTTAAATAATAATACCTGAAAGTAAAAATTATTCCCTGATATATGGGGCACAGAATGAATGTTATGTTAGCAGTCATAAAAACATTAATTTCTTGTACATTTTCATCAGAGCTCTTGTATGACTAGGTGCATTGTTAATGATCAGTAATGTTTTAGAATAAGTCTTTGTGGTTTTTGCTTGTTTGTTTTCTGAGCAGTTCTCAACATAAGGGTTAAAACATTCAGTAACCCAGGCTACAAACAGATGTGCGGCCATCCAGGCTTTGTGGTTCCATTTATAGAACACAGGCAGAGTATACTTAGTGTAATTCTTAAGGGCCCTATGATTTTCAGAATGGCAAATAAGCATTGGCTTCAGCTTAAAGTTACCAGCTGCATTAGCCCCTAATAACAGAGTCAGACTGTCCTTTGAAGCTTTGAGTCCTGGCATTGACATCTCTCTAGGTATGAAAGTCCTAAATGGCATCTTCTTCCAATAGAAAGCTCTTTCATGTACATTAAATATCTGATCTTAGCTAGATCTGAATAACTTACTGCAGCTTCTCCATCAACACTTGCAGCTTCACCTTGCACTTTTATGTTATGAAGATGGTGTCTTTTCTTAAACCCCATGGATCAACCTCTGCAAGCATCAAACTGCTTAAATTCATACAGAAACATTTAAATTGAGGTATTCTAAATGGGAAAATTTGTAAGTAAATTTAGTCTCAAGTAGCTCAATTTGTCATCTGCAAACATTATATTATCTACCCCTATGAAGTGGGCCTAGCCCATATTTCTCTCAACTTCAAAGAAAGTAAAAGAGACATTTTCATTGTGCTTGAAATTTTAGCTTTTTATATTCCAAATATTATTCTTGACATTTCAAATAACACTTATGAATTCTATATAAGGAGTATAGTCAAACTGTGTTATAGCAAATATTTTTTCAAAACATGTCTTTTTTTTTAAAGTTTCTGTATGTGGTGTAAGAAAGGGGTCCAGTTTCAATCTTCTGCATATGGCTAGCCAAGTTATCCAAGCACCATTGATTTAATAGGGAATTCTTTCCCCATTGCTTGTTTTTGTCAGGATGCTTGAAGATCAGATAGTTGTATGTGTGTGGTCTTATTCCTGGGTTCTCTATTCTGTTCCATTGGTCTATGTGTCTGCTCTTGTACCAGCACCATGCTGTTTTGGTTACTGTAGTCCTGTAGTATAGTTTGAAGTCAGTTAGTGTGATGCCTCCAGGTTTGTTCTTTTTTCTTACGATTGTCTTGGGTATTCATGCTCTTTTTTTTTGTTCCATATGAATTGTAAAATAGTTTTCTCTAGTTCTGTGAATCATGCCAATTGTAATTTAATGGGAATAGCATTGAATCTATAAATTGTTTTGGGCAGTATGGCCATTTTAATGATATTGATTTGTCCTATCCATGAGCATGGAGTGTTCTTCCATTTGTTTGTATCATCCCTCATTTCTTTGGGCAGTGGTTTATAGTTCTCCTTGAAGAGATCCTTCACCTGTATTCCCAGACATTTTATTCTTTTTGTGGCAATTGTGAAAGGGAGGTCACTACTTATTTGGTTCTTGGCTTGACTGCTGTTGGTTTATAGGAATGCTAGTGATTTTTGCACGTTGATTTTATATCCTTAGACTTTGCTGAAGTTGCTTATCAACTTAAGAAGCTTTTGGACTTAGGTAATGGGATTTTACAGATATAGAACCATGTCATCTGTAAATAGAGATAGTTTGAACTCCTCTCTTCCTATTTGGATACACTTTATTTTTTTCTGTTGCCTGATCTCCCTGACCAGAACTTCCAATACTTTGTTGAATAGGAGTGGTGACAGAAGGAATCCTTGTCTTGTGCTGATTTTCAAGGGAAATGCTTCCAGCTTTTTCCCATTCAGTACAATGTTGGCTGTGAGTTTGTCATATATGGTTCTTATTATTTTGAGGTGTGTTCCTTTAATACCTAGTTTATTGAGAGTTTTTAACATAAAGGGATATTGGATTTTATTGAAGGCCTTTTCTGCATCCCTACTGAGACAGTCATGTAGTTTTTGTCTTCAGTTCTGTTTACGCGATTAATTACATTTATTGATCTGCACATGTTGAACCAACTTTGCTTCCCAGGGATAAAGCCCACTTCATCGTAGTGGATGAGCTTTTTGATATGTTACTGGATTCGGTTTGCCAGTATTTTATTGAGTACTTTTGCATCAGCATTCATCAAGAATATTGACCTGAAGTTTTCTTTTTTTGTCGTATCTCCGCCTGGTTTTGGTATCAGGATGACGCTGGCCTCATAGAATTAGGGAGAACTCCCTCCTTTTCAATTGTTTGAAATGGTTTCAGAAGAAATGGCACTAGCTCCTCTTTGTACCCCTGGTAGAATTCAGCTATGAATCTGTCTGGTCCAAAAATTAACTCAAGATGAATTAAAGACGTAAATGTATAACCCAAAACTATAAAAATTCTGAAAGACAACCGAGGCAATACCATACAGACACAGGCATGAGCAAAGATTTCATGGCAAAGGCCTCAAAAGCAATTGCAACTAAAGCAAAAATTGACAAATGAGTTCTAATTAAACTAAAAAGCTTCCACACAGTGAAAGAAACTATCAACAGAGTAAACAGGTGACCTACAGAATGGAGGAGGATTTTTGCAAAATATGTGTACCAGTCAGGGTTCTCCAGAGGAACAGAACTAATAGGATATATGTATATATGAAAAGGAGTTTATTAGGCAGAATTGACTCACATGATCACAAGGTGAAGTCCTATGAGAGACTATCTGTAAGCCGAGGAAGAAAGAAGCCACTAGAGGCTCCATTTGAGTTCAAAGGCCTCAAAAGCAGGGAAGCTGGCAGTGCAGCCTTCACTCTGTGGCTGAAGGCTTGAGAGCTGCGGGCAAACCACTGGTGTAATAGTCCAAGGGTTCAAAGGCCAAAGAACCAGGAGTCTGATGTCCAGGGACAGGAAAAATGGAAGGAAGCATCCAGTATGGGGAAAAGATAAGAGCCAGAAGACTCAGCAAGCTAGCTTATTCCACCTTCTTCCACCTGCTTTGTTCTAGGAGCTGACAGCCAACTGGATGGTGTGCACCCACACTGAGGGTGCATCTTCCTCTCCCAGTCCACTGACTCAAATATCAATCTCCTCTGGAAACATCCTCACAGACACACCCAGAAACAATACTTTACCAGCTACCTAGGCATCCTTCAATCCAATCAAGTTGACACCTAATATCAATCATCACAGCATGTATCAAACAAAGGTCTAATATCCAGCATCTATAAGCAACATAAACAAATTTGCAAGAAAAAAAGTCCATTAAAAAGTGGACAAAGGACATAAACACCTTTTAAAAGAAGACATATATGCAGCCAAGAAGCACATGAAAAAAAGATCAACATCACTGATCATTAGAAAAATGCAAATCAAAACCACAACATGATACCATCTAACACCAGTCAGAAAGACTACTATTAAAAAGTCAAAAAATAATATGCTGGTGAGGTTGTGGAGAAAAAGGAATGTTTTTACACTGTTGGTGGAAGTGTAAATTAATTCAGCCATTGTGGAAGACAGTGTGGCATTTCCTCAGAGACCTAAAGACAGAAATACCACTCAACCCAGAAATCTAATTACTGGGTATATACCCAAAGGAATATAAACAATTCTATCATAAAGACACATGTATGTGCATGTTCGTTGAAGTACTATTCACAATAGCAAAGAAACAAAATCAACCTAAATGCCCTTCAATGATAGGCTGGATAAAGAAAATGTGGTACACATACACCATGAAATACAATGCAGCCATAGAAAAAAAAAATGAGATCATGTAGTTTATAGGGATATGGATGGAGCTAGAGGCCATTACTCTTAACAAAGTAACACAGGAACAGAAAACCAAATGCTGCATGTTATCATTTATAAGTAGGAGCCAAATGATGAGAACACACGGACACACAGAGGGAAAGAACATACACTGGGGTCCTTTGAAGGGTGGAGGGTGAGAAGAGGGAGAGGATCAGGAAAAAAAAAATTAATGTGTACTAAGCTTAATATCTGGGTGATAAAATAATCGGTACAACAACCCCCCATGACATAAGTTTGCTTATGTAACAAACCTGCACTTGTATCTCTGAACTTAAAAGCTAAAAAAAAAAAAAAAAAAGAAAAAAAAAAGTCTGATGATGGCTTTTAGTGCTTTTAACTTTCGTCTTAATACTGCTTTTGCTGCATCCCCCAGAGGTTTTGGTATGTTGTGTCCCTATTTTCATTAATTCCAAAACATTATTTGATCATTACAAGGTCCATAGGGCCCAAAGAAATTCACAGATTCAATACTATTCCCATTAAACTACCAATGTCATAAAGCCCTTTGCCTTCTAGGCAAAGCTGGAGGCAGCACACTACCTGACTTCAAACTATACTATAAGGCTAGAGTAAACAAAACAGCATGGTACTGCTACAGAAACAGATATGTAAACCAATGGAACAGAATAGAAAACTCAGAAATAAAGGAGTATAACTGCATCTGATCTTCAACAAGTCCAACCAAAACAAGCAATGAGAAAAGGACTCCTTATTCAATAAATGGTGCTGAGATAACTGGCTAGCCATATGCAGAAGAATGAAACTAGATCCTTACCTTTCACCATATATAAAAATTAACTCAAATGGATTAAAGATTTAAATTTAAGACTTCAAACTATAAATATGTTAGAAGAAAACCTAGGAAATACCCTTTTTGACATTGGCTTTGGCAAAGAATTTTTGGCTAACTCCCCAAAATCAAATGCAAGAAAACCCAAAAGCTGATAAATGGTCCTAATTAAAGAGCTCCTACACAGCAATGAAACTATCAATAAACAAACAATCTACAAAATGGGAGAAAATACTCTTAAACTATGCATCTGATAAAGGTCTAATATCCGGAATCTATAAGGAACTGAACAAATCAACAAGCAAAAATCAAGTAACCACATTAAAAATGGACAAACCATATGAACAGATACTTCTCAAAAGAAGAGATACGAGCAGCAGAAAAACATATGAAAAAATGCTTATTATCAGTAATCAGAGATATGCAAATAAAACCAAAATGAAAACCATCTCACACCAGTCAGAATGGTCATTACTAAAAAGTAAAAAAATAACAGATGCTAGTGAGCTTGTGGAGAAGAGGGAACACTTACACACTATTGGTGAGAATGTAAATTAGTTCAGCCACTGTAGAAAGCAGTATGTAGATTTCCCAAAGAACTTAAAACAGTGCTACCATTTGACCTAGCAATCCCATTACTGGGCATATACCCAGAGGAAAATAAATCATTATCCAAAAAAGACACATGCACTTTTATGTTTATCACCATGAAATTTATAGTAGAGAAGACTTGGAATTAACCTAGGTGGCTATCAATGGTTTACTGGATTGAAAAATGTGGTACCTATACACTACAGAATACTATGCTGCTGTAAAAAAGAATAAAATCATATCCTTTGCAGAAAAATGGATAGAGCTTGAGGTCATAGTCCTAAGAGAACTAATGCAGGAACAGAAAACCAAATACTGCATATTCCCATTGATAAATGGGAGCTAAACATGGAGCATACATTGACATTAATATGGGAACAATAGACACTGTGGACTACTAAAGTGGGGAGGAAGAGAAAAGGGTGTGGATTGAAAAACTATCTTTCAGGTACTAAACTCCCTGTCTGGGTGCAATATACCAATGCAGCAAACCTAAATATACACCCCTACATCTAAAATAAAAGTTTAAATTAAGAAAAGAATTTCCTGTCATGACACAATGTTAAATGTGACAAATAAGTGATACATACAGGCCTTCAATAAAATCACTGTTGAAGTACCCTGTAAAAGTTGTGCAGACCCACACCCCAAGAGATTTGCGATAGTCAGGAATTCAAAAGGATCCTTACCTAGAATTTTACTGGAACATATATACGTATATACAACAAAGATTGGGATCATTTTAAAAACTGGCTACTTGGGGATGTAGGAAAAGATTCAATGTGCATTGTTTGTAGAATGACTACATATTCTGATTTGCCTGGGATGGTCTACATTCACACCAACTGTTCCACCATCACATCTGGTTAGTTCTCCTTTCCCTCTGAAAAGTATCCCAGCTCAGATGATAAATTATATGCTCAACCTATAATTCTATAGGTTATTCATTTTGGAAGGATTTTTAAGGGGTATGAAGTGAATTCTCTTGCTACATATTAAGAAACAATTAAAGGCCTGCAAGGCAGGCAGAGTTACACAGTCTATTTCTATCAGGCTAAATGCTTCAATCCATTCTATTAAAATATTCAAATATGTAATTGGTATAGCTTGGCTGTGTCCCAAGGAAAATCTCAACTGAATTGTATCTCCAAGAATTCCCACGAGTTGTGGGAGGGACCTTTGGGGGCCTTTCTCCTACTGTTTGCGTGATAATGAATAAGTCTCATGAGATCTGACGGGTTTATCAAGGGTTTCTGCTTTTGCTTCTTTGTCATTTTCTCTTGCCACTGCCATGTAAAAAGAGCCTTTCACCTCCTGCCATGATTCTGAGGCCTCCCCAGCCATGTGGAACTGTAAATCCAATTAAACCTTTTTTGTTCCCAGTTTCGAGTATGTCTTTATCAGTAGCAAGAAAACAAACTAATACAGTAATACAAAAATCTGGTTTTAACTTTTTCAAATGTAAAAACTAGTAAGTAAGCAGCATTTTATCTCCTTTTCAAAGTGAAACATGTTCGTTCAATTGTATATGGTAATTTTAGTTTATAAAAACAATGACCATCAATCATTATTCTTGAAAGTGTTGGCATTATTTCTCAATCCTAAAAGAAATAGGAAAAAAAAGAAAGAATAATTTTTCACTAGTAGTTGGGTTTTTTTGCATGGTCTATATTAGTTTTCACCAAACTTAAGTGAAAATTTATATTCTATTTATATTTCATTTTGAAACAAAAATAAATAGTGATTAAAATATGATACTATCAAATATTAAGAAAATGTTATAAACTAGATTTATCCTTAAGAAATACAGCTATATTAATCTTGTATTTAATCAAAATATGTATTCATTTTATATAATACATATTTTTAAGTTAATAGTCATAAAGAAAATATAATGACAGATTCCCAATTACTCCAGCTTGTCGTAATGAATACTTAAAATTTTGTTTTGTTCCTTTGAGATGTTTTGCTGATCTTAGTTCTTTTTATAAGATGTACCTTTACGTTGTTACTGACAACCCATAGCTTCCTAGTGGTAACCTTTGCTTTTAAAATTTCTCACTCTGCTTTGTGTTTCTGGCTCCTCCTGTAAGTATACACTATATGAAATAACAATTTATATCTTTTCCTTTCAAAATTCTGCACTCTGGTCCAAAAGAAAAGTGTTTCATTGCATTTTTTAATGAATATTTTAGTGCAGCAAAAAAGTAGAATTCATATCAAGTAGGTAAATCAAATGTCAATAATAAGACTATGCATCTTTAGATATTTTTTAACACAGAAACCAAAAAAAAAAAAAAAAGCAATAAAAGCACTTGTGCTCTGCACTTTTAGCTAGTCAAAATGACAATGAGTCATTTCTGACACGCAAAAGTCATGGCTCCTTAGTCATTTGACATATCAAAGGAGACATGCAGTGGGAGTAACACACAAACTACAGATACTAGGTAATAATTTGTTTTCTTATAACAAATATAAAAAAGTTATAATTTCCCATCGTTTATTCATGTTTTCTAATCAATGTTGTTTAGTACATAATGTCTTCTCTAGAAACAAGACTAGGTGCAATGGCTCATGCCTGTAATGCTAGTACTTATGGAGGCAGAGGCAGATTCGAGACCAGTTTTGGCAACATGGTGGAATTGTCTCTACAAAAAATACAAAAATTAACTGGGTGTGGTGGTGTGTGTCTGCAGTACCAGCTACCCAGAAGGCTGAGGCAGGAGGATCACCTGAGCCCAGGAGTTTAAGGCTACAGTGAGCCAGGATTATGCCACTACACTCCAGCCTGGGTGTCAGAGTGAGACTCTGTCTCAAAGAATAAAATAAAATAAAAATAGAAACAGATAGAACTTTAAATGTTCCCATGATTTTCATTCCTCTAAAAGAAAATTTAAAGCATTATCCCCTTTTCAAAAATGACAGCACTAAAACCCTCAAGAAATTTTCTCTAGTTAAAAAAAAAAAAAAAAAAAAACCTACATTAGTGTTCTATATTCTAGATTTCATAGTAAAACACTGATGGATGAAGACATGTGTATTGAGTACCTATTAATAAAGGTTATTAGGTTATATTAGGCAACAGAGAAGATATAAAAATGTGTGAGAAATGTTTGCAACTGCCTGTAATTGAACTGGTCATATAAGACAACAGGAACAATTAGCATATGATGTCAAATTAGTAGTCATGATATCAAGTGCAATACAATTTCAGAGTAGAGAGCCTCATGGTAACTGGTTTTAACATACAGGATGAAAATGAGTGAGTTTTTTAAAAATGGTAGAATTCACATAGTCAGAAGGAGAGAAGAAATTCCAGAAGAGGGGAAAAATAATGTTAACAAAGTCAGGAACAACGTTTTCTTGAAGTACAGTGACTTGTACAAACATTATAAATAAGTTGCAATTTATGAGCCAAGTTGATGAACAGGCAGATGAGTATTAGAAGTGTGTGTTCATTGTGGCACTGTTTGCAATAGCAAAGACTTAGAACAAACCCAAATTCCCATCAGACTGGATAAAGAAAATGTGGCACATATACACCATGGAATACTATACAGCCATAAAAAGGATGAGTTCATGTCCTTTGCAGGGACGTGGATGAAGCTGGAAACCATCATTCTCAGCAAACTAACACAAGAACAGAAAACCAAACACCGAATGTTCTCACTCATAAGTGGGAGTTGAACAAAGAGAACACATGGACACAGGGAGGGGAACATCACACAGTGGGGCCTATCGGCGGGGTGGGCGGTGGGGGTCAAGGGGAGGGATAGCATTAGGAGAAATACCTAATGCAGATGACAGGTTGATAGGTGCAGCAAACCACCATGGCACACGGACACCTGTGTAACAAATCTGCACATGTACCCCAGAACTTAAAGTTTAATAAAAATAAATAAATAAATAAATAAATAAATAAATAAATAAATAAATAAATAAATAAGCAAACAGAATATAACGGCCTCTGAATACCAGCTAAAGGTTTTCACATCATCCTAAAGGTAATTAAACACCACTAAATTTTGAAAAATGGTAATATGCTGAATACACTATTTTAGAAAGCTTTTTTTTTTGTTTTTGTTGTTTGGTTTGGTTTGGTTTTTGAGACAGAGTCTTGCTGTGTCGCCAGGCTGGAGAGCAGTGGCGCAACTTTGGCTCACTGCAACCTCTGACTCCCTGGTTCAAGCGACTCTCCTGCCTCAGTCCCTTAGCTAGGATTACAGGCACGCGCCACCATGTCCAGCTACTTTTCATATTTTTAGTAGATACGGGGTTTCACCATGTTTGTCAGGATGGTCTCAATCTCCTGCCCTAATAATAAGCAGTATTTCCCGAGATCTTGCTATGTATCAATGGTTTTGCTAGGAACTTTCCATAACTATTTCATTTTGAAAGTAATTTTTGAAATAAATAACCACAATGCAAATTAGTTAGCATGCCTCCCATGCCAATAACCTGTAATCGGGGAATACCTGAAGCCTTCCCTTTCCTTCAGTACAAAGCTTTTCTACTGCCTTTAAGTCTCTGATTGTCTTTGAGTCTCTGCCAAAAGCAAGGGATGGTGGTTATTCTCTTGCTACAAGTTCTGAATAAGTATCCCGTGTTTGCTCTCATTCAAGAGGCAGGTTGTCCATTTCCAGAGTATATAACAGATACACCGTTTTAGAGTAAAAAAAAAAAAAAAACACTGTATCATATCCTTGAAAATGGGAATAAATGTTCATTGATTCATTCTAATTCAGGAAATTTATCCTCAGGAAATTAATATAAATAGCATAAAAACTAATTAAATACTTTTTGCTTCATTATTTATAATATTGAAAAATTAAAGCCTATATGTCTAAAAATAGGTAGTTGGTTACACAAATTGTGTAATAAATAAAATGAAATACCATGTAGTCATTTAAAAGTATATAGTAAAGGAGTATTTATATACATGGAAAAATTTGTTACATTTTGAAAAGAAATGAAAACAGGTTATGTACGCATGCTAACAAATGGGACCATTATTAGTTTTAAATCAATCTTTAGTGGTTTCTCCTAAATGACTTTGGTTAGATAAAATTCATGTTTTCTTCATTTTGTAAATATACATACTATATGTAAATCCATAAAAAAATTTATCTGAATATAATTTCTTATAAAATATATTTTATAATTATAAAATAATTTCTTATAAAAATGAAATTTCTTATAAAAATGTCGCCCTGGACTGTACTTATGTTTGGTCCAACCAATTTCCCGGTTTGCAATGCTGACACTATGTGCACATTATATTTGATGACATCTACCTTAAATGATAAAACAGATCAGTAATTATATAACTTTCTTTAAAACACGAAATCCAGGAAAGCAGCCTCTGTTATCTCAGGCTTTTCTATTTGAATCATCTATACCAAAGGAAACAGCAAAAGTATTAGGAAGTTAGAAACAATAAATTTAATAGCATCACAGAACTGACAAGATAGTAAGAAATTACTGAGCTTCATTCAATTGGAAAAATACTTCCATTCTTCAACCTAAACTATATCCACACCCTTTTGTCATGTAGTGACCTCCTGCTCTGGTTCTAGTCACCTCCTGCTCATGCAGCTTGCTTCAGGCCAATGGGATATTAGCAAACATGTTGTAAACAATATCCTGAAGGGTACTTGTATGATTGGCTTTGCTCACTCATGTCCTCTATAATCACCAAGAGAGGGATTCATCCAGGCTAGTCCTATGGAGCCCCAGGGTGGGGATGACAGCCACAAAGAGCACAGTCAGATCAGCATCCTGTCAGCCATCCTCACCTGACATCAGACATATGTGCAATATATGCTTAATGTTGTACATCATTAAGGTACAGTGGTTATTTGTTACATGGCATTGTTATGGTAATAGATAACTGATACCTAGGTCAAAGTCTAAGTGATAGTTGAAACCCTGATGTTAATTGAATCTCTGAGCTCTATTTGGTCTTTAGGACATTTGCCAAATTGAATTAACATATGCTTTTGTTTTAATATGCCCAAGGTAGGGTTGTAGCCTAAGATGCCATCTCCCCTTAGACCTAAAGCCCCAAAAGTTATGTGCTGAGGTTGAAATGAACTCATGTCATGAACTGAACCTCTCTCCCTCTAGACACATATGCATATAGGAGCCTATAAGAAAAAGTTACTTAAGTGATAAGCAGCATAGATACAGCCACTGACTGTATATCATATAGATTTGAACCCAAATTCATGTCAACAGGATGCAGTTAACTTGTAGCCATGAATGCAGTTAAAAGTGTTTCCTGAAACTAGTGATACAGGTTTTTGGTAGGTGCTTAATAGAAGTTCTTGGTCAAATTCCTCTTTGAAAAAAGACAACTTTCGTTCTAGGACACAAAGATTTCAAACAAATAATTTTCTAACAACAACAACAATAAGCAGCCCATCAGAAAAAAACAAACAAATTGGAATCAAGTACATTAGAAAATAAGGAAGAATAAGCAAAAAATAAAACATTAAAGTGTGTAGGAAGACTTTGAAAAACACAAAATATTAGAGCTCAATGAATCAGATTGAAGAAAAGGTCTTCGATAAAATTCAATACCCCTTCCTGCTAAAAACTGTCAATAAACTAGTAAATGGAACATATCTCAAAATAATAAGAGCTATTTATGACAAATCCACAGCCAGTATCATATTTAATGGGCAAAAATTGGAGGCATTCCCTTTGAAAACTCCGTAAGACTAGGATGCCCTCTCTCACCACTCCTATTCAACATAGTATTGGAAGTTCTGGCCAGGGCAATCAGGCAAGAGAAAGAAATAAAAGGTATTCAAACAGGAAGAGAGGAAGTCAAATTGTCTCTGTTTGCAGAGGACATGGTTATATATTTAGAAAACCCCACTGCCTCAGCCCCAAATCTCCTTAAGCTGATAAGAAACCTCAGCAAAGTCTCAGATACAAAACCGATGTGCAAAAATCACAAGCATTCCTATATACCAATAACAGACAGAGAGCCAAACCATGAGTGAACTCCCATTCACAATTGCTACAAAGAGAATTAAATACTTAGGAATACAACTTACTAGGGATGTGAATGACCTCTTTCAAGGAGAACTACAAATCACTGCTAAAGGAAATGAGAGGACACAAACAAAACATTCCATGCTCATGGATAGGAAGAATCAATATCGTGAAAATGGCCATACTTCCCAAAGTAATTTATAGATTCAATAATATCCCCATCAAGCCACCACTGACTTTCTTCACAGAATTAGAGAAAACTACTTTCAATTTCATATGGAACCAAAAAAGAACCTGTAAAACCCAGACAATCCTAAGCAAAAAGAACAAAGTTAGAGACATCACGCTACCTGACTTCAAACTATACTACAAGTTTACAATAACCTAAAGAGCATGGCACTGGTACCAAAACAGATATATAGACCAATGGAACAGAACAGAGTCCTCAGAAATGATGCCACATGTCTGCAACCATCTGATCTTTGACAAACCTGACAAAAACAAGCAATGGGGAAAAGATTCCCTCTTTAATAAATGGTGTTGGCAAAACTAGCTAGCCATATGCAGAAAACTGAAACTGGACCCCTTCCTTACACCTTATATAAAAATTAACTGAAGATAGATTAAAGACTTAAACATAAGACCTAAAACCATAAAAACCCTAGAAAAATACCTAGGCAATACCATTCAGGTCATAGGCATGGGCAAAGACTTCACGACTAAAACAACAAAAGCAATGGCAACGAAAGCCAAAATTGACACATGGGATCTAATTAAACTAAAGAGTTTCTGCAGAACTAAAAGAAACTAGCATCAGAGTGAACAGGCAACCTGAAGAATGGGAGAAAATTTTTGCAATCTATTCATCTGACAAAGGGCTAATATCCAGAATCCACAAGGAACTTAAACAAATTTACAAGAAAAAAAAACAACCCCATCAAAAATTGGTTGAAGGATATGAACAGACACATCTCAAAAGAATAATTCTATGCAGCAAACAAACATATGAGAAAAAGTTCATCATCTCTGGTCATTAGAGAAATGCAAATCAAAACCACAATGAGATACTATCTCACACCAGTTAGAATGGCAATCATTAAAAAGTCAGGAAACAACAGATGTTGGAGAGCATGTGGAGGAATAGGAACACTTTTACACTGTTGGTGGGACTATAAACTAGTTCAACCATTGTGGAAGACAGTGTGGCAATTCCTCAAGGACATAGAACCAGAAATACCATTTGATCCAGCCATCCCATTACTGGGTATATACCCAAAGGATTATAAATCATTCCACTATAAAGACACAAGCACACATATGTTTATTGCAGCACTGTTCACAATAGCAAAGACTTGGAAACAATCTAAATGTCCATCAGTGACAGACTGGATAAAGAAAATGTGGCACATATACACCATGGAATACTATGCAGACATAAGAAAAGGATGAGTTCATGTCCTTAGCAAGGACATGAAACTGGAAACCAACATTCTCAGCAAACTAACACAAGAACAGAAAACCAAATACTACATGTTCTCACACATAAATGGGAGTTGAACAATGAGAACACATGGACACAGAGAGGGGACCATCACACAGCAGGGCCTGTTGTGGGTGGGGGCAGGGGGAAGGATAGCATTAGGATAAATACCTAATGTAGATGACAGGTTCATATGTGCAACAAACCACCATGGCACGTGTATACATATGTAACAAACCTGCATGCTCTTCACATGTACCCCAGAACTTAAAATTTAATAAATAAATATTTTTTTTTAAAAAAAGAACAACTACGTTTGCTGTGGTAAACAAAGTAAAAGTTTAAAAATGTTATCAGTTAACAGGAAACTATAAAAAATTACCTAACAGTTTGAAAAAGAACTATATAGAACTTCTAGAAATACTAGAACTGAAGTTAAAATTTCAAGAACTGGCCTAATAGCAAAGTAGACATGACTATTTAACCTTGTTTATTAAGAGATGTTTTTGATATATTTCTGAGCATAAACTCCTGTACTGGATTTTAGAAATCACATTTATTTTATTTTATTTTATTTATTTATTTATTTTTGAGACGGAGTCTTGCTCTGTGGCCCAGGCTGGAGTGCAGTGGCCGGATCTCAGCTCACTGCAAGCTCCGCCTCCCGGGTTTACACCATTCTCCTGCCTCAGCCTCCCGAGTAGCTGGGACTACAGGGGCCCACCACCTCGCCCGGCTAGTTTTTTTGTATTTTTTAGTAGAGACGGGGTTTCACCGTGTTAGCCAGGATGGTCTTGATCTCCTGACCTCGTGATCCGCCCGTCTCAGCCTCCCAAAGTGCTGGGATTACAGGCTTGAGCCACCGTGCCCAGCCAGAAATCACATTTATAATCCCGCCAACAATACATGAGCCTGCTTTCTCAAAACTCTTAACAATCTGATGGATGGTAAATGGTATCCAATTATTACTTTACTTTGCATTTTCTTATTTTAATGAAGGTTCAGCATCTTTTTCTCCATTTATGGCCTTTTGCATTTCTTTCCCTGTATATTGCTTGTTCATATTTTTTCCTCTGTGTTCCTACTGAATTATTATCTACTTCTTATTCCATTGTAAAGTAGATTTTATACTATGATATTAGCACTGCGTGTTGTAACTTATGGTAAATATTTTCTCAATGTGTGTTCTTTGTCGAGAAATATGGTTATACTATTTCTGGAAGACCAATAGTTTAAGAAACATAGGGAAGTAGTCACTGAACAAAAATGAAAAAGTTTGTATTTTTAGCCAAACTGAAAAATGAAAATGGAAATCAGATGATCACAATAAGTAAATTTAACAAAAAGTAATAAACAATTGTGGTGATTGCTGAATCGAGTACTTTTATAGAAACCCTACTCTTACAATGTTAATATGTTCATTTTCTTTATTATTGTAATGTATTTATCGAGACAACATCTCTTCTTATTTAATACAGTTCACATACAATTGATACCTAAAAAAATACTAGAAAATATGCTTAAGGACTTATATAACTCCGAACTTCTAGCTGCTGAATAGAATATAGCAGTTCAATGAATAATATAGTCTACAGGTTTTCCTAGGCATTTACACTCATTCTTAAAATGATTTGTGTGATCCTTTATTGTTGGTCAATTTTATCTACTTGTCTATTTCTATTTATCTACCTTTTAGTAGTCATAATTTGACCATTATCAAAATAAAATGAAATTTCAAAACACATATATTCTAAAAGATGTAGTTATTTGCATTTTAAGTAGCACAGTTTTCTGTAATATTAATGTTACTAATTTATTACAGAAAGAATGAATAATGCTGTGAACAAAATACATTAATATCAGTGTGACAGCCTGCTACACTGTTAGCTCCCAATAAACCATACCTCACTATTCATGCCTCCGTGTAATCCAATTCCCTTGATTCTGGGCTGTCCTGTGGCTCACTTTAATTAATAGAATACAGTTAAATTGATGATGTGCCTATTTTACACCTAAGCCTTAAAAAGACCAGGAAGCTTCTGCTTTTGTGCTTACATCAGGTAAGCACTCTGGCTATCTGGCTGAAAAGACCATGTGGATAAGTCACATGTAGAACAACAGATCCTGAGATCATATAGAATAGAAAAGATTCCCAGCCTTTTAAGATCTGAGCTGACACTAGGCTTTAGCTAACCTATGAATTGGCTACAGTCTTATGGCTGACTGCTGGCGAGACCAGCAGAAGCAGCAGCTGAGCCCTGCCCAAGTTGCAAAATAATGAACAAATAAAATAGTTAATTTATTTAAGCCACTAACATTTTGGGGTGTTTAGTTATACATTAATAGATCATCTTTATTGTACTTCCAAATATTCACGTATCTAGTTATGTATCTGTATTATATTTCCATTATTATATAGATGGGTATGGGCAGGTAAGAGGAAAAAAATAGAGCATGGACTTCTACTATAAAAAATTCTTGAGTCATAAATTGAGCATATTCACAGAATCTCTTCATTAATTATTTTTGGTATACTACAAATTTCTTCTAAAATTTGTTTTTTATTATCTTACATGAATTTCAAAGAAATCTAATAGTATTCTATTGTGTGTGTGCGTATATATATCCTTGCAAAAAATTCACTGAAAAGCCAAAAGTAAAAAATATATTTTAAACATGTAAAAAGCATAAAAGTCCCTAAATCCTCAGATGATTATATATAAAATTCTTAAGTTACTTTCAGGGGGAAAAATAGACAAAGTCAATCCAGTTATTCTTGGTAAATTTTGCACATAATGATTTAAGAGGGCTAAACTAGATAAATATCTTGAGATTAAGAAATGTTATTTGCATATTAAATTACCAAAATCAGAAACGTTCATGTTTCAAAATACCACACAATATAATTATGTCAGCAGATCTTGTTCATTGGTTCTATTTCTACTTGCTATGGGAAAAAATACTGTTTTAATAAACACTTTTTTGGAATAACTTAGCAAAAAGACAGATGTTTGTAAAACAATTTTTCTGACAAAGCCCTACATAAAAATAGTACCTATTTCTCTTCCTTGCTCAAAGGTACAAAAGAAGCCCAGTAAAGAAGCGGACATTCTCTGAAGCCTGGGAACTCCTGGGGAAAGAGGAATCTGCGCTCTGTGAGTGCTCCTGTTTCTTCACCTAGCAGCATGACACAGGGCCTTTCCTGAGCTGTGTGACAAAAGGAAACAATGACTTTCGTGTAGCTAAGTTCTCCTAACTTGGTTTGGGAATTATGGGGAAAACATGCACGTCTGCGCGCGCGCGCACACACACACACACACACACACACACACACATATAAATACAGAAATCAGATCATTGGTCCTTGTGAGCTCTTGGGAAATTTGTTCACTAGACCTTTAGCTACTAAGTGTTTTGCCTTTGGCTTCTCCCTATATGGGCACATTTTATCCAGGACTCCACTATAGCCATTCTACACTAATAGTCATGTTGACTAAGAAGACTAATACAGACATCATCTAAGGACACTGTGCTAACAGACTGTCTCGCACCATCTGGCTGGCAAACGTACACAGGCCTGTTCTGTGCATGTAATCCTGTCTACCTTGCCGACTCAGCCAGGCAACTTACTCATGTATTAGTGTTTTCCAGATTGCAAAAACAGCCAGCCCCAGGAGGCCACTTTCCCCAAAGCCTTCTCCTGCCCAAACATGCAAATGCATATTCACTGTAAATATCAAATTCTCTCAAGAGCACACAGGTTTGTTTTTCTCCAGTGAAGCCTGTCTTCTTATTTCACCTTTAGTAGTCAACAGTTTCTCTCATTTCAATAAGGTATAAAATTATCTATCAGTGAAGTAAACGGTCCTCAAGAACGCTAGGGACAGACGCTTCATTTCTTACTGTCATCAGCTTAGATACATCAATTTACAGGCTCCATTACACCTTTTACCAAAAAATCTGCATAATAAGAAATGATGCAACAGATGAAAGATCTTTACAGTAATTCTTATCCTCTACCTTAGGTCTTCAACATGGCTTTGAGCTAGTTTATAATTTAGAAGATGTCAACTTCACAAGAAATAAAAAAGGAAAATAAGCAGAGAGAGTAAAAATTTCATTTCATTAAAGATTCACACATTTTCTAGAAAGCATATATACAAATGTTATCTGTATTTTAACTTAGTAAATTATTTTGAGGCCTCTCCACAAAAGACATCAAGTAATTGGGCATCATATTCTTTTCAGAGAAATGGCAAAAAATGTATGTGCTAAAAACAGACCAATTCATAGATTGTATGTTACTTTCAAACCCACGAAGCAAGCAATGTGATCAGTCCTGAAATTAACCTTTTTTAGTGCCTTCATCCTCACTTGCAATCCATTTTAAGCAGAGGAGAAACCAGATTTTAATGAAGCACGTCTTCACAAATCACTGCTACAAATCAGCACCATCCATGTGGAATATTGAAATTTGAATCAACATTAAAAACTCATGTTTCAATTATTCTTCCCTGGATCTGAAACCTCAAACCCCTTCTCACGTGTTGGAATGTTTTTTCTTCTAAATTATTTGTTAAAATCTGTACCACCCAATGTTGCTACAAAATAAATGTAAATGGTGGTTTTGACACGGAAGGTCTACCCACTTACCACTCTTCCTTTCTTTCCCTTTCTTAGGGCACATGACATTTTAGCTATATCATAAGGAAACAAAAGTAGTTGCCAAGGTGATGCCTCTTCTCTGAAAACTAAAAAGGAGCTCAGATGGGTAAGAGGTGAGAAAGTCTTGTCTATGGTCTCTGTGGGGTGGTGAAATAAAGTCAGACGAGGGTGGATATAGACAACATTTAAAAGTTACTGAAAGGCTTTTTTCATTTTTTATTTTTATAATCATCTGGCTTTCTCTCAGACCAAGTATCATACAAAATTAAATAAATATAAAGATGACTCATCTTGTCACATGTTTTCTAAAGAAGCATTTCAAAGGTGACAGCTGGTGTGATGGCTCCATTTCTGGCTCATAAGGAGACAACAAGGAATTGGTACCAAGGGCTTAGTCCCAATTTCTTTTTTCCATGTTGGAAAGGAAAATATCCAAAGAACGTACGTTTCCTTTACGCAGAAAACAAGGTAGATGCAATAGCTAGAAAGATTTTTCCAAAAAGAACATACTTAAAAAAATGAAATAGAATGGTGTATTTCACAGCATTCCCTCCAAATCTATGCTGCCTCTTGGTCAGATCTTTGAAGACACAACTAGCATCAGGAAATGTTTTGTATGATCTCAGTGCTGAATTCTAACACTACCCAATTCTGCTTCAGTCACATTTTCAAAAATCTGATTCCACACTTCACAGAAGAATAAACCTAAATTGACTCAATAGTAACTTCCAACACTATAATATTATACCTGATGGCACGAAAACAGAGGGAAAAATAGAAATCATGTGTAGTGCATATACTTCCTCTTTTCATTAGCCATACTTCTTGCAAACTATTTTAACCTAGAGATGTAATTTTTGTTTTTGTTTTTGTTTTCAACCTATTTTAGTTTCTATGATATAAAAACTCTCTAACTTAGTGGCAAGGTCCCTAAAAATCAATAAGCATTTGATTCAATATGCTTATCCCATTGCATAATCATTGTAATGAATATGTGATTTATCCCATTTCATAGGCAGGATTATGATAACTAGGATATTTTAATAACTTAGGTCTCACAGCTAATAACAGAAGCTGGGATTATGGTTTTTCTCCTATCAAATTTTTCATAATAAAGAATTTCTCTCTTAAGAATGCTGAATTTGGAGTAGTAATTTATTTAGTATAATTTGTTTGACTAATGAAACCATAGGTTATTATTTATTACTTTCCCCGGCTGTACTAATTCATTTCTTGAATATAAAGGTATATAATAAATATTTGGTGAATTAAATAGAATTGCATTTTCATGTTTTAAATGAGGTATATTTTAGATACCTAACCTTTACTTTTATATAAGGCATTTGAATAAGAAAAGTATATGAATTTCCACATTTTCCATGTTTTAGATTAAAAAAATTTTTATTTGTAGAATAATGTCATTATATAAACATAATAAGCATTGCATAAACAGTAAAATAAGCAATTATAATTTGCTAATCTAAGCTACTATTTTTTATAAATTCTAAATTTGCCAACTCCCACTGTAAAGTAAATGCTTATAATTTGCTATTTTAATGCCTCTATGAATCATACATTTGCAGACTTCCAAAATTCAAGTAAGAAATACTGCAAAGTAAGCAATGCTTTTTCAGTGTTCTAGTTCCGAGACATATGTTTCCATTTCATGGCTCTTTATTGTAAGAGTCAACTTCTTCAGCCATATTGCTTGAACCACTATTAATGTCAAAGGAACAAACCACATTGATGATTTTATCACAATGTATAAAACAAAACAGTGTTGCTATGTAAGTGGAAACGCTGATTTTTAAAAAAGTAATGAAATAAAATAATAGTCATCTGTTTATATTTTATTAAATACATTGACTTTTTAAGCCCACAAAGCCCAGAAAAAATATTTATTATATCACTTTCTATGTTCTATAGCTTGATTTCACAATCTCAACCAGTCCATTTAATAAGTTTTCTCTTCACTTCCTCTTTTAGTATATTTCTTTCATTTACATAATCTAAGTTGACATATATCCCAAAGTACAGGACTGGTTTTCAAACAATTGAAAGGCTTTCTGTGTAGTGGATCTATTATTTGAATTACAGAAAAATTCATATTTAACAATTCTATTTATAAATCTTCATATAAATCTCAGATTTACTTTGATTTATAATTTATTTTAAATCCCTAGATAAGCCAAAAATATTAGTTTTATGAGACTTTGCAAGCAAAATGAATTGCAAAGATTTAGCCCAAGTTAAATTTGCTTTTACCTAAAATGAGATTTTCAGCACTTCAAAAAACATGCACTTAAAGGAAATGTCTTATTTTCCTCACTATATAAAGTGCCATAAAGAAACTAAAGATAAAAATTAAGGTTCTGAACACTTAGATAGAAGAAAATTATTTTCTCCAACACAATAACACAAAGTAGTAATAATGCCAAGTCATATTATGTTCTCAACAATAGCACATTCCCTTATTGGCATTTCATTTGCCAAATACCCACTGACATTAAGGCACAGACTGAAGAAATAATATGTAATTTAAGAGTTTTTGTGCATTATAAATAATGCATGGTTATCACAAATAAAACCCTTAAGTACTTAAAGAGAAGTCTCAAGGGCAAATATCGATAATCATTGTAATGGTTTTTCACAATATGTCTGCAACAATTGTGTAGCGGAATTCTAAGTACTGTCTTGGTGCATAAAAATAATTTATATTATGATTATGTATTCTGTACTACTTTTCTGAATAGGCATGAGAGAAGACAGAATACTTATTGGAGAAAGTACAATTTGAATTATGAAAAATTAAATCTTGGTAAACTTCCTGTCTTTTTCAGTTACAGAAATTTTTGTACAGAAATTGAGGATTATAAGAATTTATTACTTTGGTTAATAAAATAACTATAAAAAAGAAAAAGCTGTTAAAAACAAATGGTATACATTCTGGAAATCAAATCTTCCCAAATAATGTTTTGCTGGCTGATTTTAAATCTTGGAATTTATAATATTGTTGAGAGATAAACATCATTAGCACTGAGGAAAAACAAAATACATTTTTCCCTCTAAGTAGGCTTTTGTTTTTCAAGTGTTGGTTCAGTTCAGTATACCAGAGTACATTTTTATTTCCTATATCAAAGACTGCTACACAGACTTCATAAATACTGGTTAAAAACATACATTGCCACGGAGATGTATCATTAATCTTTTCAAATGATTATCATTAGAAAAACACTGTGTCTTATAATTTGAGGAAAACTTTTATTTCAAAAATATAAAACAATTTAATGATATATAAATTGCTAATAGCAACTAAGATCCTTCATTCATATAATATATTTCATGTTTCATCATGAAAAGCTCAATATGTTTCACCACTGTACATACCAGTTACTATGAGTGGTATTTATTGAACATTATTAATTGTGAATTATCTCACTGAACTCTTTGTTCTACCCATCTTCCATACTAAGGACTCAAATGTTGAGATTAGTAGGGCCGCATATCCAAAATTGGTAGAGTTAATATTTAAGCCTAGAAAAATTCACACTCTGTGTTTTTAATCAATAAACCACACTCTACTTAATTTTAAGAAATTAATGGCCATCAGGTGAAAATGGTACTTAGGGGTGTCAGTTATTCCCAAGAACTCACACATCATCTCTGTAAACAATTTCTCATTATGAATGTGGAAAGAATTAATTTTATATAATTTTGAGAAGATAGATGGTATCCTGAGAGGAAGAAAATACCTGTCAAGTGAATGACAGCAAATATCATAACAATAATTTCAAAATGAAACATACTAAAATCAAATAAAAGCTAACCTTAAAAACATCTTTAGTAACTTTCATTTTAATGAGGCACCTAGTACAATGCCTGGAGCACAGTATGTGTTTAATAAGTGTGTATTTAATGCACGCAGAAGTAATTGAATATGTTTTTGTAATCCTAGGGAACAGACCAGTGCCTTGCAGGTGTTGCCACATGACTTTGCCTCAGAGATGAAGCACAGTTAATTCAACCAACTGAATTTTGATGTTTTGGTCAATTTACTGAAAATTTTATTTTATCTTTCTAAAGACTTAAGGATGCTGAAAAGGAGACAATAACTATTCAGGCAACACATTTTATGATTGCAGGAATCATTTCTTCAAGAGGGCTGAATAAATGATTCCTTTAATCATACAAATGTATTGTCTAGAACTATCTCTTATAGTGTGTATAATATTATTCACAAATATTTCAATGTGATATTGAATGATCAATATCCATAGTGAAATTGTTAATAAGAAAAATTTTTAGTCTTTTCAACAAGCAGTTATAATTGTTATGAGCAAAAACACGAAGACATAGAAACACAGATGTACAAAGTACAATATATAAAACACAAAATAGATAGGAAAACAGATTAGTGTAGACTCTCAGAGTAGTGATAAGTTTTATCTGAGGATTAAAGTTAAATAAACACATGGAATCAATTAAAATCATGTAAGATGAATGTGCTCTGTTCACAAAAAAATTAATCCTTTGCCAATTCCATCTTCATCCCAGGTTCCCAGCTAAATACACACCAGCCTAGACTAATTTAATTGTCTATACTACAAATCTAAGAGATATTAGACAAACAGCCCTCTGTTCTCATCAAGGAACTCAACCAATCCTCATTGTATTCCCTAATTGATAACATTTTTCTGTGTTTTTTCTTTTCGGTGCCTGATAGCATTTTTCTGTGCATTTCCAAGCTAAAATACATAAAACCCAGCTGGAATCTGTCATGCTTTGTCAGCATCACTTCAATAATTCCAGAGTTGAGGCTACACTTGAAGGAAAGGATGACTGACATTGAAATAGAGCAGAAATTTAAGTAGAGATATTAAATTGAGATATGACCTAAAAATGGTCTTCAAACATATGAATGAGTATTAGACAGATGAAAAGTATTTTCCTCCCTGAGAACCATAAATCAGGAATAAGAAGTAGAGTTAATTTAGACATTTGAAAATGACAATACAGTGAAATAACGTTAAAAATGGGTTTATGTGTTTCTCCTCATGGATTTACTCTCTAGGATAGATGCTGAAGGTTTTTCAGAATTCATTATTTATACACTTATCACAAAAATAGAGGTATTACTCTAATTTGAGATTAATTAGCATTCAAAGATTCCCATGAGAGTAAAGTTTGATAATTCTACAGTTAGGTTGAGAAGTTTACATACAATTTATTTTATAATTTGATGCCTTCCTTAGTCAAGAGTATTCTATAAGTGTTTAACACAAATATTCTTCATAATCTGGGATGAAAGCTCAGAAAGCATCTGCTTAAAGTCTGTAAATCCAGTGGCCAGGTGTGGCAGTTCACACCTGTAGTCCTAGTGCTTTGGGAGGTCAAGATGGGCAGATTGCTTGAGCCCAGGAGTCTGAGACCAGCCTGGGCAACATGGCAAAACTCTGTCTCTAGAGAAAATACAAAATTTGGGCTGGCATGGTGTTGTGTGCTTGTAGTTCCAGCTACTAGGGAGACTGAGGTGGGAGAATCACCTGAGCCCCAGGAAGCTGAAGCTGCAGTAATCCCAGATCACAGCACTGCACTCTGGCCTGGGAGACAGAGTTAGTCTCTATTTCAGAAAAATTAAAATAAAATAAAACCAAATAAGTAAGCAAATAAGTGAATAAATCCAAAAGACAACTTAATAAGATAATCATAAAACCAGAACAATAGTTTTTCAGGACAAAGAAGCATACTTTATACAACAGGGATTATTTTGTTTTAAATTATATGTAAGAAGATATATATGCTAAAATTGAAACCAGTTTGACTTACAAACATATGGATAATTCTTATTTTAGACTCAATGTCAAAGACAAAGTTTTAAGCTTCATGAAAACATGTATCTAACCTAGAATGATCCTTCACATGCTCCTAAGATTTAGCTGAGAGCTTTACATTTCCTACAGTCACTTAAATTGTACTTAAATATAAAATGTATTCTCTAAGGCACTATCATCCTTTACTTGTAAAAGGCAAATAGCATTCATTAAAAAGTATTTTTCTCTTGAGAAAGAATAAACTAAATAACAAAATATGACATTGAATATTATGTCATTGAATATTCAATGACAATTATTTCATTGTCATGAAAATAAATACTTTTAATATTTTTTGGTGTACATCTCCAACAATATGAAAGAGTTTTAGAAATAAAATATAAATTGGATTTGTCTTCATACCTGTACTCATGGAAGATGAACACATACCAATTAAATATAATTTCTAATAAAAATTATGCACTTCAAAATTTGTTGAAGTTATTAGATCTCGTGTTTAATGTTCTTCCCTCAAAATAGAAACAAAAACAAAGGAACACAAGAAAATGTTTGAAACTGTTGTATATGTCTATCACCTTGACTGAGGTGATGGTATTTAAAATGGCCACATATGTCCAAACTTATTAAATTATACACACTAAATATGTGCAGTTCTTGGTTCAAAATAAAGAATATTCTAGAGTTGATGCTATAGAAACTTAAAGGAACTTAAATCTACTAATATTTCATTTACCATATGGTTACAGTGAATGAAAAACAGAAGAACCACATCCTCAAGATCCAAGAAAAGCTATTGTGATTCAGGAACCATAATAATTGTGAAAGGGTTCATCCTCAGAGTTATCTAGAAAGATAAGTAAGCAGTTATGACTCTTTAAAGGTTTGGAGGAATTCACTTGTGAAACCATCTCAGCAAGCTTGCTGTATTTTGAAGGATGTCTCTTTCTCAAGCTTTTTTATTTCTTCTCTTTAGATTCTCTCTGCCTCCTTGAGTAAATTTTAGTAAATTATATTTTCTTAGAAAATTTTAAAATATATATATTTCTGTAGAAATATAATAAAATAATGTCTTAGAATTTATATTGAACTGGAATATTTATTGATAAGACATATTCTAAAAAGGCAACAGATAAATAGGCAAAGCATGTACACACAAATCACCAAGTAGAAACACAATGAACTAACAAAATGTGAAGAAAGTACAAAAATCACTAACCAATTAAATACATGTAAATTAAATTAATGAAGTATCACTTTTGCCTTGCAATTGGGGAAAATATAATTTAAATAAAAATTTCAATACAGCTGAGACTTTTTGAAACAAGGACTCTCAAGTGATATTGATATAAGCATAAAGTGATTCAAGCTATTTGGAAATAATATATATTAAAGGCTCAAAAATGTTCATACCCAATTAGTCATTCTACTTCTGTGAATTATTCTAAAATAATTTAAAATAGGGATTTCTAAAAATGTTTTTATTGTATTTATGATGATTAAATGTTGAAACACTATTCAAACAATAAGTAAAGGGTATATCTATAAGACATTGTAGTACATATCCATAGAATTGTTGTTTGTAGATTTTTGGTTGGAAATATCATCTGTTATCTTCTGAATCTCTTTTTATAGCTTCACAATAACATATTATAAAAATATTAAAAATGTAAAAATTCATAACAGAAAAAATACATTATAACAAACAAAGTAGTCAAAATCTGGGTAAAAGTTAAGTAATCTGAAGATTAATAGGATAAGATTAAGAGATCTTATTGAGATAAGAAATCTTCTGATCAGTGGCCCACACATTAATAGGTACTCAAACAGCAAGACAGACACCAAGGTGGCAAAACTAAGAGAAAAACTAATCAGAAAGTTTGTGAGGCTTAAGAAAAGCTGGTAGAGGAGGAAATAACTGCATTTGAACACCAGGAGTAAAACACCAGAACTAAGGGCGGAGAGAGATCCTGAAGAAAAGCTGAAGGCTATTGTCTCCAGGAAACGCCTTTGATTGAAGTGTGTCAAAGAAATCACCCCATTTCAAACAACAGAGCAACCTTGAAAATGACTGTTGAACGAGAAGCTAGGAGCATCTCTGCCCTCAATCTGTACTTGTTCTCAAATTCTAGAAGGTAATTTAACTGGTACCTAAATGGACTGTGAAAGAAATAAGGTCACACCAAATACCAATCTGGTGGCATATATCAGCTGTTGATAGAATGGGAAATTTTAACACATCTCTCTCTCTGTCATTGACAGATCCTGTGGATTAAAAATTTTTAAATAAAATACAGAAAGTGTTGAATGATATCTTCTTGAATTAATAATTATGCATTAGGTTATACATTCCATAACACATGCACATCATTTTTAATGTTGTTAAATATTTGAAACACAGTTAAGGTCTTTTAAAAACCTTTTTATAGTGAAAAATTACAAACATGTAAAAATAGGGAGAATAGCGGATAATTTTCACCAAGTTTTTTATGTATATATTACAAATATATATAATGAATTGCACATAGTTAATGTGTACAATGTGTGCACTCAGAAAGACAAATCACTTGAAAATTAAGAATACATAGTTTCCTAACAGGTGAGTTAAAGAAAAATGCAAATATTAAGTCAGAACTACTTGCAATCATTGTCAGCAAATATTGGCTTGAAATGCTATATCTCAAATACAGGTTTCAAACTGGAGATTCAAAAATAAATAAAAGATCACCTCTATAAGTAGTTTATAGTCAAATTGGAAATTATGTTCAAGAAGTAATTGTAATATTGTGTTAGAAATGTTGTAGTGTGGCGAAATACTGGATATGTAACAAAAAACAGCATTTAACTAATTTTTGAAATTTCAGGGAAATTTGACTAAAGGAAATACCTAAGCAGAGTAATGATGTGACAGTGAAGTGGGAAGTATGTGTATACTTTTGTGTGTGTGTGTGTGTGTGTGTGTGTGTGTGTCTGTGTATGTTAGTTTATATGGAGGATCCCAATAATTAGGTTTAAAAAAAGATGACCCAAAATGTGCATGTCTGACATCTTTTTTCCACACTTGACTCCAAGGTACAATGGGTACAAAGTCATCATGTTGCCAGGGATAGATGCAAACAATCAACAACAAGGTCTCTTCTCACCGAGGCTTACTTGGCTACTGCTGTTGTTGCATATCTAACCTGCCTACAACAGGACAAGTAATGAAGCCTCAATGATTGTACCAGTAATCAGCTGGGGGAACCAGCCAGCCACTTGGCAGCAGGTTATTTACTTTAAGTCCCTTCCATCATGATATGAACAGAGAGTTGTACTCACTGGAATAGACACTTATTCTGGATATGCATCTGTCTTCCCTGACAAAAATGTTTCTGCAAGCCTTAACATCTGTGGACTCAGGTAAGGCCATATCCACTATCACGTATCCCACAAAACACTGGTTTCAACCAAAGAACAACATGTACCCCAACACTCAGTGGCAGCTAATCTGATAGAAGGTGGGGGAGCTGACTGAGGGCTCAGTTAAGGCATTCTGTGAAGTTGGAGTGTAGTTCAATGGGATGTGATATATATAGATTAAACAGGTTTATAACACTGCCTATTCTATATCCAGAATACTTGGGTCAAGCATACAAGGGTGTAGTGGAAGCTGTTCCTCTCTCTATTAGGCACAATAACCCACTTACAGAATTTTACTTCCATTTACCAAAACTTTTGTCTTCAGTAGTTCAGAGGTCTTCATTCCCAAGGGTGTAATGTTTTCTCCCAGAGATAAAAATACTGTTTTAATTTAATTGGATATTGAAACTGCCACCAGTCTACTATTGTGTTCTCATCTTATTGAACCAGTGGGTAAAGAAGAAAGTTACTTTACTGGTTAGGTTGATTGATCTCAATTATCAGAAGTAAATTGATCTACACTGGAGCAGAAAAGATTACGTCTAGAACACAGGGGATTTTCTAAAGCTTCTCTTATTATTCCACAACCAATGGTAAGAGTTAAGGAAAACTTAGATCAATCCTATGAATAGAAGACCATAGAATTAAAAACCCTCTGTAAATGAAAGTTTGGGTCACTCCACAAGTAAAGAACCTTGGTAATTTGAAAGTCTGGCTAATAACAGGGTAAGATGGAATGCATGCTAGAACAGTGAAGTTATATTCAAACAGAAGTGAGGCCATTAGCAGATTTATATAATTTCTTCCTTAATTATCTGCTTATATTAACTTACTTTTTCCTCTCACTTTCTCCTATTGTTTTACAGTAGAAGTACTGGAGACAGTATAGCTTAAAATGTGATTTTTAAATTACAGTAGACCCAATTGGGCTATTACTAAAACACAGGAGGAATTACCATCCCTAGAAATTAATATGGGGACTGATGGAACATCTTTCTTCCTTTTGGAGAAGAGAGTAAGATCCTCTTCATTTTTATAAAAATGGATTTTATCATACTAAGTAGAAATGTCAAACACAACCAATACCATTTTTGTGTAGAATTTACACATGGACAGAAAGTTGCAAATAGACACTGAGAAATGAAAAGTAATAACTAGATTGATCTCTTGTATCTTTGCTCTCGGCCTCCATTCTCACTCTTCTGTGCTCTGTTACAAAGAGTCTATGACACCACAAACTATATTTCCCAGATTCTCTTGGTTAAGTTTTCAACTGGGGTTGAATATTAGAACCCAGGAGAAATGGAAGAGTGACTCCCTTCATTTCAGGTTTCTGGCAGCGTCTCTCACAGGACAGTTCAGTAGAATTTTTAGCACTGAAGGGGAGGACAGAGGCAGTGAGGATCATGGTGGTTCCTTCAGGCTAGAATAAAGTCCTGGGCATCTGTGTTCCAGCAACAGAAGCCTTCTTAGCACAGTACCCTTAGTGTATGGGTAAAGTTTGTACATCTCCAGCCAAGAAGAGAAAAACCAGTAATGAACTCTTGAGTTGCTTTATCTTTTCTTCTCTTTTGCCCCTTATATTTCTCTTTTGTTCCTCCAGCTTTTCTGACACTGTTATAATCAATATAATACTAATATCATATATTTTGTGTTTGAAATAACTAGAGTTATTTTTGTTATCTGTTTAGCACATGTCCAAATTTCACCTCTCTAGGTTTCAGTACAAACAAGAGTGGCCCTAATACTTAAGAGAAATATGTAAAATAGAGAGTTTCATTTCAGATCAACATTTCTTTGGGTCTGTCTGCTGTGCAGGACATTCCTGTAAGAGGACGGACATGCCAGCAAAATAAAAAGGGCTGAACTGTAAGATCAGAAAAAGAAGAGGAAATAATTTAAACTCTAATCCGCTCTCAGTTACTAAAGGTCTGCACACTGATTTTGAAGCCAGCAGCCTTCCATGAGCCCAGGTTAGTAAAGGGAGGATAATGCTGTAGTGCAACACAGGTACAAGTCAACTAAACTAAGACTGAATGGCAAGGACAATACTGAATTACATTATGCCCTCCAGTTCAAGGAGCAGCCAAGTTGGCCCAGAAAGAGGCGCTAGTCTCCACCAAAGTCCGGAGAGAACGGAGTAAGATTTGAGCAGCGGATGTTACTGGCCATGGACCTGCCTCCATTGCCTTAAGGTTATGTGAGCCCTGCTTTCGTATCACTGTACCTAAGAGAGCAAGGAAATAGGAATGAAAGTGCATTTACAAGTATCCCCAAAGACTGAGAGTTATCTAATATGATTGTGATATAAAAACCTGACAAATATTACACAAATATAAAGATAGTTTAAGAATATGAAACCAAATATTCAAAGCAAACTTCAGGAAAATTGAATTCAGAAACATGACTAGGTGTTGTTTGCCACTGGACTGCAATTTTTTTTTTTTTTTTTTTTTTTTTTTTTTTTTTGAGACAGAGTCTCACTCTGTTGCCAGGGGTGGAGTGCAGTGGCGGGATCTCGGCTCACTGCAAGCTCTGCCTCCCGGGTTCACGCCATTCTCCTGCCTCAGCCTTCCGAGTAGCTGGGACTACAGGTGCCCACCCCGAGCCCAGCTAATTTTTTGTATTTTTAGTAGAGACAGGGTTTCACCGTGTTAGCCAGGATGGTCTTGGTCTCCTGACCTCGTGATCCACCCGCCTCGACCTCCCAAAGTGCTGGGATTACAGGCTTGAGCCACCGCGCCCGACCTGGATTGCAACTTTAAAAAACACAATGATTAATCGATTGGATGCTTATCAAAAAATATACCTTCAATTCAAAGAAAAGAACAACTGTGATCATCTGACTGCTAAAAGTAACTTAACTGTATTTAAATATTTCTGAGAAACAATCTAAGTTAAATAGAAATATAAGAACACATCTTTACATTATGAAAAATAGCTGTATCATAATAATAAAAATACCATCCAAAAACCTATTAACAGTAAACAAACCAAAAACAATCCCATTAAAGTCTAAAGTTGCCCATTATCTTCACTAATAGTTAACAATGCTTAACAATGACCTAAACATTTTAGCTGATGCAACAAAATGCTAACCACAAATAATACCTATAGTTGTTAGAAGGGAGAAAACAGAATTATGAGAGGTCTCCTTGAGCATAGAGAGCTCAGACTTCAAGCCCAGAACAGCCTGGATTATACTCCAGGGCCTATTCCTCACTAGCCGCCACTCCATAACATCAGAACTTCAGATAGTTACTTAACCTTAGTACCTCAGTTTACTCATTTGTAAAATTAGCATAGTAATAGTACATATGACTAGTGTGATTGTGAGGATAAAGGAGGTAATACAGTTGAAAAAAGAAACAAATGCCTGAGAAGTGGTAAATGTGTTTGCTGTATTTGACACACACACACACACACCCCACACAACCTTAGTTAAGTCATTTTCACTCATTTTGATTGATGATTTTTGTCCATAAAATGAAAATTGCCTTCTCAACATTTATGGTGTCAAGAGTATGAAATAAAATGATGTATATTTAAGTGATTTTTGATGTTATTGCATAATATAATTAAAATAAACCATAATCACTAATTATAGTTTCATTATGAACTGTATCTATTACTGTAAAAAAAAAACAAATTTTCATATCTATCTCTGAAAGTATTCTAAAAGTGTAAAGAGAAACCAAAACTCAACTAAAAGATTTAAACTTTTAAAATTTAAAATTTGTGCCTCAAGGACATGAACAAATACTTCTCAAAAGAAGACATACAAGCAGCCAACAAACATAAAAAAAATCAACATCACTAATCATCAGAGAAATGTAAATCGAAACCACAATGACATACCAACTCACACAGTCAGAATAGCTATGATTAAGAAGTCAAAAAGTAACAGATACTGACGAGACTGAGGAGAAAGGGGAACGCTCATACAGTGCTGCTGGGAAAGTGTCTTATGTTAAGCCACTGTGGAAAGCAGTATGAAGATTTCTTAAAGAACTAAAAATAGAACTACCATTTAACCCAGCAATCCCATTACTGGGTATATACCCAAAGGGAAATAAATCATTCTACCCAAAAGACACATGCACTCATATATTCATTGCAGCACTATTCACAATAGCAAAGACATGAAATCATCAATTGGTACCCATTAATGGTGGATTACCTAAAGAAAATGTGGCACATATATATTATGGAATACTATGCAGCCTTAACAAAATCATATCCTCTGCAGCAATATGGATGCAGCCAGAAGTCATTATCCTAAGCAAACTAACACAGAAACAGAAAACCAAATATTGCAAATTCCCACTTATAAATGGAAGCTAAATCTTGGGTTCCTGTGGACATAAAACTGGGAACCATAGACACTGGAGTCTCCAAAAGGAGGAAGAGAGGAAGGAGGGAGAGGGATGAAAAACTTCCTATTGGGTACTATGTTCATTATCTGGGTGATGAAATCAATAAAAACCCAAACCTCAGCACTATGAAATACATCCTTGTAACAGACCTGCACATATATTTCCTGTATCTAAAATAAAAAAATAAATAAATAAATTGTGCCTCCAGAGTCCTTCTCTTTGTAAGGAATACACAAGAACAAATAAGGTGAGCATAAAGTAAAAAGAACCAAAGTTAGAGAAAACACAAAAACAGAATGTAATAGAAATGTGTTATTCTATACTAACATTTAAGATTAATTCTCCTTGTACCCATATGACAATATCCATTTAATAAACTGTGCATTATCATTTTTTTAGACATAAGTATTATATAAATTGAAAGAAATTTATTTGAAAACATTTAGTGACTGAAGCTCAGAAGCTTAAATGGTGCCATTTTACTAAACCATGAAGAAATCATTGAAGCCTTTATAGCAACAAGGAAAACCCCAGGGAGCCTACTAACAATTTAGCACTGCCAATTCTTTTGGTAATGTTCATTTTACTTTTCATAGAGAAGTACAGAAAAGCTGTTCACTATAATTAAGACTTTAAAAACTGTAGACATGTAAAAAAATAATGTAAGGCTTGGTATACTATAGACATCATTTAATACGTAATGCAAGTCTCACAACACAGCATCTAGGCCTCACGTTTTTTGAACTTACTGCCTAAAATAAGTATATTTTAAAGATCTTGGTAAATATATTTCACTAAGAAAGACTGTGACCCCAAGGGAGAGCTTCTATCCTAGGATTTACAGATCCTATCTATGGGTTCCATGAATAGACTTCAGATGATGTCATTAATCTCTACCTGAAATTGATCATCTCTTGAATCTTTAAATTATGACTAGTCAGCAAACCACAATAATATTAGCAATACCTTTGAAATTTTCATTTTAGAAATTATTTCATATCATATTTTGGATATTATAGATATCAACTATGATTTATACTCATTAGAGTTTCAAAATTACTATTATTATTAAACATATGCCTAGATCTTCTTAAGTTTACCTATTACTATGGCACAAATTTGATTTCTCATGTTTTTGATCTCTGTTTCACAATAATTGATTTCTTGGGTAATGCTCTATATTTAAGTATATGTATTAAAAATATTAACAAACATTCTGAGGGGAAATGCACAAACTTCACCAGACTTCCAAATGGACTTATGGCACAGTGGTGATTCTTTAATGGGTCAACTGGGCTAGGATCAATTACATTTTCCAGAATCTTCTTCTCTGTCTGATTCAGGCAGGTTGGGCCACATACATTTTGTGAAATTTGAGGGAACAAGTGAAGCTACATCCATATTCCCTTTTATTTGGAAGGCTGGGCAGGGTCAACCACTGCCTGTGTAGGTCATACCTTCGCAGTTTATCTTCTGGTTGGCTTCATGGTGTGACACAGAAGCTGGACCTGCTACTATTACACCATTTCCTGTGACCCCTTCAGCTTCTCCCGGCTACACAAGTGTTTAGCTCTGTGATTATGGGCACTAGATTCTACCGTGGGATAGCTCTATAATCAAGGTAGAAAGCAGTGATAGGTGAGAGCTGACATGAGTTACAAACCATTTGGTTCATTTCAGCTCATGCTTGCAGCTTACCACTTGCTCTTTCCCACTTCACACCCATCTAAAACAAAATTTCAAATTATCATAATACTAATCATAAGGCCATGACATTAGCTAATGTTTATTCTAGGTTTATTTTAATTTTTAAAGTAATTGCTGGCTGCTATTTTCTGGTTATTCAAATATATGTAGGTTAACTTCACTATATTTGTTTAGCTTTTCCTAAATCTAATGGTTCCAGGACAGGTATGTTAGGAAGACAACCCTGAAATAGAGAACAAAAAATTCAAGATCACCGGAAAGTGTTCGCTTCAAAAGACAAGAGTAATTATTGAAGAGGAGCCCTAAAATGTCATGATTCAATTCAAGGAGATAGTTTAATTCTACTCTAGTTGAGTTCATGGTGTACTTCAGTCTTATTTCATGCTGTGACATTCAGTCTTACACTTCAGTCTTATTCTAGGATTGATATTTTAAAAACTCTGTGTGATTTGTGTGTCACAATGCAAGTGATACAGCAGCATCACCAATAAATTGGTATGTATTCCCAACTATTTTAAGAAAGAATGAAGATCTTTTCATGATCTATTCACTCACAGAAGAGAGATGTGCTCAGATCAAGGAGCCCTGAATGTGATGTGAAAGTTATTTTGGCTGTCTTTATGCAATGGTTAAAGGGCCGATCATCTTAATTCATAACTCTTGTCTGACCAACAACATGACTGATAATGCATTTAGACACATGACTGTCTTGCCTTTAGATTAAAAATACGGAGGAACTGCTCATGCTAATTTAGAAAAGGGCCATGTAAATGCTCCAAATTTTCCCCCGTTGGCTCTAAAAAACATAAAATTTTTGTCACCATTGCAAAGCAGAAAAGATTACCTTTTGCAGACTTATTATTTCAAATACAGTTAATGTTGAATTTGTGTGGAAAATCATTGAACCTCAGTTAAATGCCTGTGTATGTTATCACCAAAATGTTTTGATTCACAATCTCTGCAAAATTTAACAGGATGATTGAAGTCGGTTTTCTCAGCTGCATAAACAAACAGTCTGACTTGTATGGGGTGGTTAATCCACAGGAGACCCAGAGAATGTCAAAACTGGGATACAATCTGGAAAAGTCAGAATATTTCAGCAGATTGATATTTATGTGCAATCATGCTACCATGTAAAGTTGTGAGAGTTATTTTCACTTATTTAATAAGAGCAGGTTAGAATGTTAGCACTTTCAATGTTACAGAGATTTAAGGCTATGTGGAAAAATACTATGTCTGTCTATCTATATGCTTTTTCGTTTTCTATAATTGTACAGATTTCTTTGTCAAAACATCTTCCATTATATTGATAATGACCTCACTGAAATAAAAATCAGTTTGAGATAAACTCTATTTCCTAGAAAAGTCTCCTTTGTTGCCTCAGATAAGTATTATATAAGCTACTGTAACAGGACTGATTACCTAAAGCATATTAGAAAGCAATGAAGCATAAAACTTCTTTTCAATATCAAATTCAAAGCAGGACAAAAGGTGAATTCACTAGTGCAAATGTTAAAACAAATGAAATAGAAAGTCACAGTTGTTAATTATGCTGGAAAAACAAATGAGAGTTCGTCACCCTTAAAAAACCTTTTAAAATACATTATTCAAAAGAAAATTTTGTTAATATTGTTCTCTGAGGTCATAATATCAAAAATACATGTATAAATGCTTTTAAAAGCTGTGAAAATTGAGAACCTCATACTTTTTAATTTTCTTATATTTTCTATTACAGATGTAAAAGTTGCAAGTGATAATAATTATGAACAAGGGAGAAGAAATAAGTGTATCTCTTCTAATCAGGAAAGAAAACTGCCACAGTTCATGAGAAGGAATAAATAACATTCTGTCATTTTGATAACTGATGGTCTCTGTATTGATCTCTATTCCATATACGAATCTCTCTAACTGAAAAGAAACTGAATTTTCCTTTTAAAGACTTCTAATGTTTACACTTATTCATTCAAACTCATGTTATATAGCAAACATTTCCTCTTTAGAGGTGTTAAGAGCTTTATTCCAAATAACGAAACTTTCATAACTACCTAGTATAGAACATAGGTTAAAACAGTAGCAAGAGAAATGTGCACATTTTGCATAAATCTATTTAGTAACCATGTTCACCTGGCAGATTAATTACAAAGAAGTATCAAACTAATTAGGAGAGTCAACTAAAGGTTTTACTTTTGATGGTATGCGGTATATCTCCAAGACCTGTCCAAACCTTCTCATAGACATATCCAACTTTTAGATAGCCTTTTAGCATTCATTTAAACATTTAGAGTTCCTTCCTGACAAAAACAAATTTAATCCTGCACACAGGTACCTCAACTTCTGGTGTGGAATTACCAGCAATCTAGGCTAAATAAGAATATGTGTTACCTAAACGAACAAAGGCATAGCCTTCAACTTTTACAATGAAATGTCTTTGTTTTCAACATGGTTGATATCTACAGCATAGAGGTGCTTTTTCAGTCATGAATGAAAAATGCCTGCCTTTCACATTCTCATTAAAACCTCATTTATAAGTTGTCTGCCCTAAAACTCCGATTTTAAGCCTGCTGGAGGCAGTTGATATTCAAGATAATTGTCTAAGGAATAAGCTGCCAACCATTTACTCCTTAAGACTCTTCAGAGTTTTTCCCTGTGTTTCCAGATAATCAGAATGCTGTCATAATCACTTTGGTTCCCGGAGTGATTGCATTTAAATTTTGTTCAAGGTGTCTATCAAAGGCTGATACAAGAAACAAGTATATGCAGAGGAGCTTTCCTATAGTTTATAAAGTTGTACTGAGGATACAGGCTATTATGTTGTTTAAATGCATCAGCATCTTCATAAAACCTAAGGGAGAAAAATATTTCTCTTGATGAACTGCTATCCTTTCTTTTAGACAAGGAGAGTATAACAAATACAAAGCTATGTGCTGAAATGCTAACTCCAACACGTTTGTTTTATTTTGATAGAACAATTATCTAATTTTGTACTTCCCTAGTTAGTGCCATTTGTCACATATCAGTGGTTTTTCACTCACAATATACATTTTTGTTATCAATCACCACAATTTTTAAATTGAATATTTAAGAACATTAAACATATATAATGATATATTGAAAAGACATAATGGTAAAATAGGTCTAAAATAGGTTAATTTCCTTTCTTATTAACTTTTAAGACAGAGTCTCACTCTGTTGTTCAGATTAGAGTGCAGTAGTTTAATCTTGTCTCACTGCAAACTCTGCATCTTGGGCTCAAGCAGTCCTCCCCACTCTGCATCCCAAGCAGCTGAAACTACAGGCAAGTACCACCATGCTCTGCTAATTTTTGTAGTTTTAGTAGAAAAAGGGTTTCACCATGTTGCCCAGGCTGGTATCGAACTCCTGGGCTCAAATAATCCACCCATCTCTGCCCCTCAAAGTGCTTCGATTATACGCATGAGCCACCATGCCTGGCCTGAGATAATTAATTTCTATTTCTCTCAACATGCCAAGACTCCTGTTTATTCACTTAAAATTTCACTTTTAGATAATCTACAAGTGCAGTAAGAGTATAAAAAGAAAAAGAATACAAATGAACCATTTGCTTTACTATCAAAATGTCAATAATACAAAAAAAGAGAATAGGTTTGAGATTAAAAGTTGTAAAATGGAAAGCCATGGAAAATAAGTTCAGGATATTTCAAAAATTAGAAAATATCACTCCATGATTCATTCACATAAACTACCCCCTCCACCTCCTCCATCCTCTTTCTTAATTTTTATATTTCCATACATCAGTTCACTACATATTTTTGCAGTTATTCAGAGTCTGAAATTTGACATAATCTTTGATTTCTCTTACCATTTTTTCTTACATCAATTTATCAGAAAGTGATAGAATACCATTTCATTGAACTCTCTTGTGACTATCCCTACCACTGAACAAAGTGTAGGCTGCCTAACATGGAATTAAGACTTTTTGTGGCTTAAAGCAACCTTATCTCCTTAGCATTGCTCCCCACTATTAATAAAATTCTCTCTGATGAGGATTTAAATACCTTTAAAGCAGATACGTAACATTATATACAAAGTTGTTGTGGAAGTCAGGACCCTGAACGAAGGGACTGGCTGGAGCCACGGCAAAGAAACATAAATTGTGAAGATTTCATGGACACTTATCAGTTCCCCAAATTAATACTTTTATAATTTCTTATGCTTTTCTTTACTGCAATTCTGAACATAAATTGTGAAGATTACATTTTAATACGGACATTTATCAGTTCCCAAAATTAATACTTTTATAATTTCTTATGCCTGTCTTTAATCTCTTAATCCTGTTATGTACATAAGCTGAGAATGTACGTCACCTCAGGACCACTATTGTACAAATTGATTGTGAAACGTTTGTTTGAACAACATGAAATCAGCACACATTGAAAAAGAAGAGAATAACAGCAATTTTCAGAGAACAAGGGAAGACAACCATAAGGTCTGACTGCCTCTAGGGTCGGGCAGAATAGAGCCATATTTTTCTTCTTGCAGAGAGCCTATAAATAGATGTGCAAGTAAGGAAGATATCGCTGAATTTTTTTCCCAGCAAGGAATATTAATAATTAATATCCTGGGGAAGGAATGCATTCCTTGGGGGGAGGTATATAAACGGCCGCTCTGGGAGTGTCTGTCTTAGGAGGTTGAGATAAGGACTGAAATATGCCCCTGTCTCCTGCAGTACCCTCAGGCTTATTAGGGTGGGGAAAAAACCCCACCCTGGTGAATTTGAGGTCAGACCATTTCTCTGCTCTTGAATCCTGTTTTCTATGGTTTAAGATGTTTACCAAGACAATATGTGCACAGCTGAACATAGACCCTTTTCAGGAGTTTTTTATTTTGCCCTTTGCCTTGTGATCTTTATTGGCCTCAGAAGCATGTGATCTTTTTTCTTCTTTTTTGCCCTTTGAAGCATGTGATCTTTGTGTCCCACTCCCTATTCATACACCCCCTCCCCTTTTCAAGTCCTTAATAAAAACCTGCTGGTTTTGCAGCTCAGGTGAGCATCACGGTCCTACCAATATGTGATGTCACCCCCAGAGGCCCAGTTGTAAAATTCCTCTCTTTGTACTCTTTCTATTTCTCAGCTGGCTGACACTTAGAGAAAATAGAAGGAACCTATGTTGAAATATTGGGGGCAGATTTCCCCGATACTAAGTAAATTTTTAAGTCAAGCCTGCTGTTCTTATTTTATTCTATTTGTAATAATGATTTTTTACTAAGCTTTATCTGTATGTTATGTTCAAAATTTAATAGCATTATTCTCTGAATGACTTCATTCATTCATTGATTTTTCTTTTTTTTCTACATTCCTTTGAATACACACATGACATGCAAAGGATCAGTTTAAGGTGTTGTGAAAGAGCAAGACTTATAACATAGTCTGCACTTATAACTAACTGCAATCCCACATTTAATTTTTATATAAATGGATTTTCTCCACAATGAGATTATAGCAATTTAGAAGCAGTGGTCATATTTTGCACTTCTATTCCTCACAGTTTTTGGCAGAAATATTCATTTGATTGAATTTCTTAAATTAAAAAAAAAAAACTCGGAAAAATATAATGTTAATTTTATCTCTACAAAGTTTCTGAAAAAACAAAGTCTATAAAATAACTAGCATTATCACCAGAAAGTAGAATTATTTCTAAGCTAAAATTGCTTATTTAAAATACAAGAAAAATAGTCTCTTTTCATAGGTATTACCTTGTGAAGTATAATCCTCTCTTAAGAGAATGGAAATAATGGGCTGCATAAGATAGCTGTGATTTTTAAAACCTGTTTGTTAAAACATGTGTTTAAATCTATTCTAGGGAGAGGAAATTAGTTCAGCTCCCAGAGCAATTCCCATTCCAAAAGCAAGGGGTCTATTTTGATCATCTCTTAAACCTTTAGAGAGAACTGTACTAATTCTCCATCGAAAACTGGACAATTATTTGACTGGGACCATTGTTGAGGGTGAGATGCTTTGTTAAACCAGTTACTCTCTCCTCTGTATAGTTCCAGAAAAGCAAAGCCACTGTTGATTGAAGGGATAAAGCTAATGACCTATTTACAGAATGTAAAACAGCAACTAATTTCTGATCATATAATCCTAGGTTTAAAAGATTTCATGTTGGATTAATGAGCACTTTCGTCCCCCAGACAGTCCAAGATAAGATCTACTTTACTTTAAAGGTTTCTCAAAAGAAGGAATTTTCAAAGTGCTATCTTCAGTTATTCCTGTGCTTAAAAACTCTCACAGCTTGAAAACCTACACTAGTAACAGTCCAGGTTTACTATACATTTTAAAAAATAATTACAAAATAAAGAATTGGCCACCTTTTCTATAAGATCTCTTCATATATAGTACATGAAGAATAATAATCATCTCACTATGTTTTCCTTTTCAAATGCAAGTATTCTATTTCCTTAAATTTTTTATCAGAGACATGATTACTGAGAATTCTTCACCATAATTTTTATTTCTCCTTGCACCTTTCCCACATATTCCAGATTCTTTATTAGGTGACTCAACCACAAGCATTCAGAGTAATCAAGAAGAGCGTGACCAAAGCAAGAAAACATTTCTTCTTGACCTTTAAAAATCATTCCTGGATTTTACTAATCTAAGCTCTAATAACACCTCCATGATACCCAACTTGGGTTTCTCAGACCTGTAAAGAGTGAATGTAGTAAAGAAGAAACAGAAGACTTGTTGTGAAATCCTAATGATCTATACAACAAATCCCTGTGACAAGAGTTTACCTACATAACAAACCTTCATGTGTACTGCTGAACCTAAAGTAAAAGTAAAAAAAAAAAAAAAAAAAATAGAAAATGTAAATTCACCCCTGATAGAACTGCACAGGTCATATGCAACACCAAATCTCTTTGCCATTGTTCACACTTAGGAGCTGATATATGGACACATTCAACAGAAGTTTCCTATTAATGTAAAATTATTGAAAGTTTTAATGTTGTTATTTGAAAATTTTAAAAAACCTATTGGAATTGAACAGATACATACATACATAGGTAGCTAAATGATTACTTATTTTAAAAATTGAGAATTGATTATTTTTATTAAATGAGGTTTCTTTTTAGGGGAAAAACTCGATTATTTCCTTGGGGAAAAATAATAATGTAAATGGATAGAATTTGAAACAAAATGAAACCACTGGGACACCATTTAATTTTAAGATAATTATTTTTTTTTAATTTTTTTTTTTTTTTTTTTTTTTTGAGATGGAGTCTCGCTCTGTGGCCCAGACTGGAGTGCAGTGGCACAATCTCGGCTCACTGCAAGCTCTGCCTCCTGGGTTCACGCCATTCTCCTGCCTCAGCCTCCCAAGTAGCTGGGACTACAGGTGCCTGCCACCATGCCCAGCTAATTTTTTGTATTTTTAGTAGAGATGGGGTTTCACCATGTTAGCCAGGATGGTCTCGATCTCCTGACCTCATGATCTGCCCGCCTTGGCCTCCCAAAGTGCTGGGATTACAGGTGTGAGCCACCGTGCCTGGCCAAGATAATTATTTTTTGTAAATCTCCTACATAATCTTTATTTTTGCTTCACAGTATATGTTAAAATTTGTCTTTCCAAAGTTTTCCCTTTTTATGTGATTCTTCACCAATTTCAAGATATTTTTGAACTAATTTATGCCCTCGGAATTACTGGAAAAGTTTCTAAAATCTGTTCTAACTCTTAAGTGTGTTCTTTATGTTACCATACGCAGCACTTAAGTTGTTCAAAATACTGGGATAATAAAAATTCCCTGATGAAGGGCACTTGTAATGACTATTATGCCACTGAATTCAGAAATTTAGACTCTTTTTTCCATCTAGTCGATCCCTCCACTCATTTACTATAAGGGGATACAGCCATGTTTTTTTTCTGTTGTGAAAAAAATCTGCTTGAATGAAAAAAAAAAAAAAAAAAAGCTGCAAGTGTCAAAATAAATAACCTGTAATACAGGTTTCTTAACCTACTGTGTCTGTCATAGAAAACTACTTATGGGCAAAGGGACTATTTTATCTCAATATCAGAAGGCAGTTTGCAAAGGAGGGGAAAATCTATTTGCTTTATATTGTGTTTCAGAAACTGAAATAGCAAAATTTCAACTTCGAGATACTGAGAAGGATTATCAATTTGAACGTTCAGGAAACATTCAATTTAATGTCATTCATGATTTTCTACACAATAGCCTTTGGTTGCTCTGGGTCATGTGAAATAAATAAGTGTTATATTCTAATCCATCTAAATCATATAGTGCAAAGAAAAAGTTATAGCCTAATACATCGAAATCATATAGTACATATCTCATCATGATGAATATGATAATCCTTGAATGTATAATCTAAGTATTAGTAACAAGATAAAATTACTCTATATCCTAAAGATGGTCAGTATTTAGTTACTTTCATAAAGCCAGTTTCCACTGGTAAAATCAAATGTATTTGTTCACTGAAATGGAGGTACTAAAATTACCAATATATTTGCCAAGGTCAAGTCAGCATTACTGATAGCACTGCCCTTTTACCAAATGATAAGATTCGTATCACAAGCCATTAAAATATTGCCCAATAGATACAAGGAAACAGAATTACAGAATTAATCTAAAAAAGAAATGTCTTTTCATTATTCGTTGAAACTGAATAAAACTAAGATAAAACAAAGTTTGAAAAAAATAAAATCAATTAAGCCTTCCATTAAAACAAAATTAGACTCTAATTCCAAATGAGAAAAGGGATTTTCTGCAGCAGAAAGTGTTCTTTATTTAAAGAATAAAGATAAAAATAGATGAACTTACAAAATGCAGCAGTCTTGTTTAATCACAGCAGGACAGTTGAGTATATTCTCTCAGAGTTCTTTTGGGGTACATTTCCTGAAAACAAAAATTAATGTTAAGGCTAAGCTTAAAAATAACCATAAGGAAACTATGGTTTTTTAATGGAAAGATCACACAAATATTGTAGAAATTTGGGGCCTATGTAAGTAGTCTTTAAAATATAATATAACACTGTTCTTAATTTCATTTCTGCCAATATTCAGATCATGTGAAAGAATTTATATAGATTTCTATATGGTTACAGAATATCTACATACTTCATAATAAGAAATAAACTGAAGTTTTATTTTCTATAGAGAATTTCAAAATAATCTCTTCTGGCATAAGATAAGAAGGGTTGTTTGTGCCATTTATGTGCTGCCAAACAATGTAAGACACTCAGGAACCTCTCCAAAGACAGAGGCAAAATTTTAAAAGTCAAACTAGAATATCTGGTTTCAATTTGATCCAGTTGTTTGATAAAAATACAGTCTGAATTTGCCTCAATGTTTTGAACATAATGAGGATGAATAAAAGGATGCGGTGATTGAAGGATCAGCAACAGTTTCACTTTTGGATCCTTATGAAATCTAAGCAGCACATTGGGGGAAATATCTGCAAGTCATGTACTTCACTACCTCCATTATCCCTCTGTATAAAACAACGCCAACTATTTTATCTCTTGTTTTAGGATCCATTCCAATAGAAGACATACGTGGCTACAATACTAAATTGCCTTTGTTTAGCTGAAAGGGCTAAGGATACAATTGTGTATATAATAAGCTGGCATCTATATCTTATAATCTCTCTATATTCTTTTTTTGTATGTAGGATGATCACAAGAAGGTATCTTAACAAACTAAAGTAATAGCGGATACTATTGATCATTTTTTCAAAGAATGTATACAGTAGCATTGTAGTTGCAGAGAAAATATGACATTTTCATATCAGAGTTGTATCTGTTTATGAAGTCAATGTACATAGCACTAAAGCAGAAATTGTATAATAACTATTTAAAATGAGCTTGATCATAGAATTAATAAGTTGATATACAAAAGTCAACTGCTGACACTGGGAACACACTGTAACCACATAAGGTGAGAAAACTAAATTCAAACTATATACAACACATTAAAAATCAGATCAGTTAGAGAAACAACAAAAACAACAAAATATTTCTACAAGAAAAGAATACACTGCATAGAACCTTAAAATTTTCCATTAATTTTTAGATAATTATCAACTCAATTTTTTAAATGGGTCATTGTTATTATTTCCATTTCCACTGTTTTTAATAAATTATGTATTATAATTTTGGAACAAATTATGTATTTTCAAATTCTGAAAATAAGATATTACCAATCAAATACCCATTAAACAATTGCAAATAAATTTGACAAATTAAAGAATGACATATTTCCTTGGCTCAGGATAGTGAGGCCACTGTCTTCCAGCTTTAACTGTGGCTACCTGCAGTTTTGCTTATTTAAGCTGAATAACTAGGAGCATTCTCTATTGCAATGGATTTTATTTTTACATATTATATAGTTTAATGAAATTTATATATTAAAATCCAAGTTCCAAATACAAAGTATTATGAAATATCATTGGGTGCATTAGCATAATGAAAACAAACAGGAACCACAAACTCCAAACATTATGTTGTCATTGGTTAGATGAAAGAGATTAGGATTATGTATTCTACTGCTTCATGATTTTAGGTTCCCCACATGGCCTTTTGAAAGCTTAATAACTTGATGCTTTCTCTCTACATAAGTACCTTTCTAACATTTACGTCCTTTTGTGTAATATGGCATGAAAGACAATAAAGAAAGAGAGAAAGAAAGGAAAAGAGAGAGGGAAGGAGAGATAAAGAGAAAGAGGAAAGAAAGATGCATACTTATGTATATGGGGAAAGGAGGGACCTCTAAACTGTGGTCAGCACTGGCGTTCTTACATATTTGGGCATTTGGTGAGATAGGTGCCAGAAATCTCTTTGTATGAATGACTTAGGTGAATCATGAGAAAAATCTAATAAATAATTGTATAGGTACATCTATCCCAGAAATAAATTATTCAGGGAGGGACAGGGGGGATGTCAAAATTTAAGCAACAGATCGTGCATAACCATTAGACATGAGATTTATCTTTCAACACAATCTCCCTTGACTCACTGCATATTCTTTTGGAAAGAACAAGAACGTAAGTAAAAAGTGAAATACTGGACTGCTTTGATTATTCAAATAGAGCATAACACTTCTCAGGGTGACCCACTCATTTTAAACATCATTTTAATTTTTATATAAAAACCATAACTGTTTAACCCCAAAGTAGGAGACTTGCATATTTATTAAAACAAACTTTCCAGTAGAGGGGATAAAGCATTCCATTATAATAGGGTCATTATACATTATTCCACTGGGGCTTATAACGGAGGGACAAGTTGGTAAACTAAATATTTGTGAATCGAAAACCAGTGTTGATTTAATAACATATATGATAACCTTGGCTTCTGAACAAGTAGCTGAGCTTCAAAAAATATGTTTATCTACCTGGCAGTCAACTTATCTATCCATATATCAATAAATCAAATGATTAACCAATCAACCAATCTATTGTTATATGTATGTACACATATATGTATATATATTCATAAAAATAAAAACATCTCTCATTGAACTTAATGCACTGGTTATATTTCATATATTTTTATTGCAATTCACATTATTTTCTTATTGTTTATTGTAACATTAAGGGTTTTCTGAGTTCCCTGTTTAAGTAAAAGATGCTTCCAGTATGATACAAATTACATAAATGCAATTAGCAATTACCCATTAATAATTCAAAACTAAGTATTAATGAAGCCTTAACGATTTTTATATAATGATCCATTCTTTAAATGACAGTAATTGTTAATATTTAGTGCAGAAATTTAATCAGTATAAAATTAAATGCTGTGCTAAAATTTGCTTTTTCCCAGTATAAAAGTATTATGTCATATTATGTTATATTTTGCTATTTTTCCTAAGTACTATAAGTGCAATAAGATTTACAATGAAACTGTCAGAAGATAATTATTGAAACAGCTTGTTTTATTATGATAAATAGGATTGAGACAAGAAAATAATGGTAAACTACACACATACAATAAAACGTTTGGAACATTGCAAAAATTTTGGAGAATTCAGAGTGAATTACCAAAAAAAAAAAAAAAAAAAAAAAAAAAAAAAGGCAGAGGAAAAGACTTCAGGACTTCAGAGCTATTAACTTTAGCAGAGAATAGTACAAATCATCACTGATGGAACGGCACATGAAATTATCTCCCACTGCCATGTCAACGACTACTGACCTTCAAGAAAATCTAGCAGACAAAAACAAATTCTGAAGAATCATCAAATGAAATGCTTACCCTTACAATCTCAGAAGGCGGACATATTTTTAAATATTGAGCAATGAGCCACTCTTGCTGAAAATTTTGCAACTTATATAAGAAAGTTTAAATTTACAAAAGACAGAACAGGAAGGAAGTTTGAGGGTAGTTATTTTATTCTGATATTTTTCAGATAAAAAAACTCATATGTTCTAGTTACTACATGTAAAGGGTCTTACATTTCTTTTCAATTTCTTCAGGGATAAAAAACATCAACCATTACTTAAGAATGGACAATAATCAGTCATGAGCAATGTGGAAACGTGAATAAAATAAACGGGACAGCAATCACAGTGTTAGATATTTATAATGAAAATCTAATTTGGAAAAATCAGTAACTACTTTTGTTGAAGAATAGAGACTAAATGAAGATATGGCATGTTGTTGTTGAATATATAATATATATAATTTTGATTTTGGCAAGGCAAATGTGTTCAGAAGATCATCCAAGAAAGTTTAGGAGAGTGATAATGGAAATTTTCTGCATTTGGCAGAGACCACAGTAAAACTTGATAATATTGTGAAAGAATATTTATTCAGACTACAAACATTGGCATCAAGTAATATGACACATCATTTAAGAAACTATATACAAAACTGAAGAGACATTGCAGAAATGAGTCAAGTCATTTTCAATAAAAGAAATGCTAAATGTTATTCAAATTATTTTGGATACAGTTCATGGAGTAAGTTTGGTATAACAAATTATAAATATTGTGAATTTGATAACTCAAAATTTTCAATACCTTAAAATAAATATTTCTGAGAAAATTTTCCAGGAGATGAAACAATAAGATACAATTTTTATGGATTCTTAAAATTCAAAATCTAGGACTAAAATAATTCGAAGATTTGGAAGATGCCATAGTTCCCACAGATATACACAGAAAGCAAAAGATTTCAGTAGAAGGTACATAAAAGACAATTCTAAGGAATTCCACATTTGAAAATTTGCTTTCCCATCTCTAATTACGAATACTTTAGAACAGAGAAAAACTTTCTTTGGCTATCACTGATCGTTTTTGTAAGGTTTAAAATCTAAATAAAAATCTAAATAATTTTACTTCATCAAACTTTAGATGATATTGATAATTTATCAACCATAAACATGAAATAACGTATTAACAATAGTTAATGGGAAAGTTAAATTAAGGCCTTCATATCTCCAAAATCTCAAAACTGTCATGTAAAACGGTTACAAATTTCTTAATAGTAACCTATCATCATAATAAATGTATAAATTCTAGAATGCTAGAAAATAGCATACTTTCCAAAATATCTGCTTTTAAATTTATTTCCTAACTATGCATGCTGTACTAAATAAAATTAACATTTTAGGACAGGAGTCTGCAAACTTTTTCATAGAGGACAAAAAACTATTTTAGGATTTGTGGGCCACTCCATTGCACTGAATATTCTTTTTCATTTGCATGTGTTTATGTGCACAAGTGTGTGCTTGTGTGTGTGTATGTTTACAATCCTTTAAAAACAGAAAAATCATTGTTAGCTCAAGGGCCATATATAAGCAGGCCATAGTCTCTAGTCTCTGTTACAAGGGTTTTGTTGTCTATTACAGTACCCACTAGTCACATGTAAATTTAAATTTAAGTAGTTAAAATTAAATCAAAGTTTAAATTCTCAACTTCTTAATAATTACAAGTACTCAGTCACATGTGGCTAGTAGCTATCATCCTGAATACCATACATAGAAAGCATTTCCAGAAAGAGCTATCAGACAACACTGTTGTAGAGAAAAATATACATGAGAAGCAAATGTGTGTGTATGTATACATACTCTTTAAATTTATTAGGAAAAATAAAAGCAAGAATGGGCTAGATCTCTTGACATTGATGCTAACTTATCCCAAGTAGAAAATGCCAAAACTAAGAAGACGTAATTGACTATGAATTCCGTTGCTACCATCTTTTATACGAAGTTAAAATCCATATAAATATGCCAAATCAATGTCTCTTTTCAATAGTAGAATAGGCTGGGCATGCTAGCTCACGCCTGTAATGCCAGCAGTTTGGGAGGCCAAGGCAGGTGGATCACTTGAGGTCAGGGGTTCGAAAACAGCCTGGCCAACAGGGTGAAACCTCATCTCTACTGAAAATACACAAATTAGCCAGGCATGCTGGCACATGCTTGTAATCCCAGCTACTTGGGAGGCTGAGACAGGAGAATCACTTGAAGCTGGATGGCAGAGGTTGCAGTGAGCCAAGCTCACACCACTGCATTCCAACCTGGGTGATAGAGTGAGACGCAATCTTGAAAAAATAAATAAATAAAATAAATAAGTAAATAAACAATAGAATAATTTCTGCTTTAATATAAATTTTTGTAATAATAAAAGATAATTTTCTTCTTATTTTAGGTCAAAGCTTATCCCTTTTTAATGGAAACACAAGTTTCCATTATCTAGGAACATTTTAAAAGATGAATTTGGCTTCATTAGATCTGAATTGGGCTGTAAATTCTGCATTTCTAGTAAGTTTCCAGGTGATGCCGAAACTTCTGTCCATAGACACGGTATGCATAGCAAGTTTCAGGATGATGCATTCAATTTGGTGAGTATAAAGGAAGCTATGTAAAACACCCAATTGATATTTACTAAAGTTAATAAAAATATGTATTAATAAGAAATCAGCCAACCAGAAACTAAAAACATTAAGTGATATTTTAAAATCTAGCATGACACTTACTGAAGTTCTGTAAAATATTTACAGTAGTAATTTACCAAATACTTCAAAAGTGTTTCTCAGAATGTACTCAAATGTCTTCAATATCACTTGCCAAATATAATGTACCTTGTCAATACTGAAATTACGAGAAACAGCTGTCTGTAAAAAGACTATCAAATGTATCAACCTTTAATGTAGAAAATTCAATCTAGAACATGTAAGCATTGAGGTTGTCATAAATAATTGAGTTACAGATTTCTGATTTCCATAACAAAATTTCAGTGACTTAAACCTGAATCTCTTTCCAATGAACAGAGATCAATAAGAATATAAAAACCATCCATATTCCATAGCATAATTGTGAGATAATTATGATAAAACATTCAATAACATGTGAATGAAAATGTAAATAAACGTTTAAAATCAACACTGAAGCCAGGCGCAGTGGCTCACATCTGTAATCCCAGCACTTTGGGAGGCCAAGGCAGGCGGATCACTGGAGGCCAGGAGTTCAAGACTAGCCTGGCCAGTGTGGAGAAACTCCATCTCTACTAAAAATACAAAAACTAGGTGGACATGGTGGTGGGCACCTGTAAGCTCAGCTACTCCGGAGGCTGAGGCAGGAGAATCACTTCAACCTGGGAGGTGGAGGTTGCAGTGAGATGAGACCCACCACTGCACTCCAGCCCGGGTGACAGAGCAAGACTCCATCTCAAAAAAACAAATAAAAAAAATCGGCATTGATAGTTATAAGTCTATTCAGAGGTAAATTTAAAAACACGTAAGTGAAATCAGTGAAGTGATTTTTATTAATGATAGAAAATGGATAACATCAATTAGTGCTCATAATTGTAAGCACAGAAAAAGAAAGTTTAAGCAAAAAGATAAAAAGGAACAAACAACCCAAAATGCATATAATTGAAGTCACTCAAAAAGTCACTAACAAAACAACAAAGAATGGAAAAGACATAATATTTTAAATAAATACTTCAGTCAAATATTCCAGAAACTAAAAGCAAATTCTTTTTATATGGAAAACATCAACTGGCACTTGGGAAAACAGTAAACCCCAAGACAGAACTTAATATTCTATTAAAATCATTAGCTTTTGGGGATTACAAAAAATCTCATGGGCATACAGCAAAAAGAAATGATTAACAAAAAATTAAAACTGACTATTGATTTCCTGATAGAAACATACAAAGTTAAAAGAAAGTAGAAAAGATATAAATATATATTTATAAAGATATTATTTATGTAAACATATAAATAAACTGCAAAATTCGGTAAATTTTATCAAATTTTATCAAAAGAAATACAAAATAGAGCAAGGAGAAAATCTAATACAGAAAACAGTAAAACATAATATAATACATTCATTTAAGCTTATAAGACAAAGCTCAGACCAAATATATCATATCCATCAGATAAATGTTGAGTTTAATATATCTTTTTTCACAAAATAAAATTCAATTCTACTCTGAACACAGGAGACACAGCTAAACAATATTAAGAAAAGCAAAATAGAAATATGTATGAAGGTATTACCGTAAATGCAAATCAAATTAAATGCCAAACAAATATAGTAGCTTTCAATTCTGAAATAAGAAAGTAAAATTCAGGTCCAAAAACACTAGGCAGGTAACAAACAACCACTTACAAAGCTAAAAGAAAAAGTCACAATAAAGATAAAAGAGTTACAAGTATCCAAATAATATAACACTACAACTACCAATAAAAATTAGAGACTCAAGTAGATATGAGAATAAATTGACTGAAAAAATATAATACAGGACTCTCCTACCAAGATACAAGTGGGAAAAATGTATTAAAATATATAAGGATAAGGATAACCTAAATAACATAATTAAGGTTTTTTGCATACCAAAAATAGAAGTTACATCTTCTCCAAATAAATAAGAATTGATTACACATTAGACCCTGAAAAACCCTTGGTAAATATCCTAAAGTATGAATGACACACAGTGTTCACCAGTCACAATGCAATAAAACTAAAACTTAATACAAAACTTTTTAAAGTTTCTTCCTTCCCCAAATTTTAAAAATTTCTTTTGTACAATTCTAGATTTGAAGGGACAATTAAAATCAAAATTAAAGTATCTCAAAAAATAATGATAATGAAAATTTAGACTGTTAGAATCTATAGGATTATAGTATAAGCAATAATCAAAAGAAATACATATATTTAAATACAAAGGTCAATATAAATGAAAAAAATCAAAATAAATGAGTCAAATATTAAATCAAAATTTAGGAGATATAGTAAACCAAAAGAAAGCAAAAAATATATAATAATAATAAAAAGTAAAGATAACACAAAAATTGAGGTTAAAAATTTTTTAAAGTAATAATTATGCTTAGTGACAATTAATAAACACATGAGCCAAATAAATAAAATAAATCAAAATGACACCAACTGAGAATTAACGAAAGTGGAATAACCTTCGAATCTAATAATGTTTTTAAAATCCTAAGACTTTTTGAACAAGTTTATACAAATAAATTTGAAACTTAGGCTGAAGTAGGTAATTTTATAGAAAAATACAATTTACAAAAGCTGTCCCTAGCAGAGAAAAAAGCTTAAAATGGGTCAATTTTCAAAAAGAAAATATAAAAAGTTATCAAATAAATACCACACACAAAAGAATAAGACTCAGATTTTTTCACAAATGAAATCAATCAATTATTCATAGACCTAATAATGTCAGTGGTATTTAAATTTTCCCTGACAACACAAAAAAGATCACTTATATGTTATTTTTATGAAGTGAATATATAACAGACAACTAAATTTGATTAAACTGCACTAATAAAAAAACTACAGATCAACCTGATATGTATTCATTTATGAAAAATCATAAATAAAATATTATCAAATAGAATTTAACTCACACATAGCTGAAAATTAAAGGGATAAAGATATTCTATGCCAATGGAAACCAAAAGAGAGCAGGAGTCGCTACACTTAGACAAAACAGACTTCATGACAAAACCATAAGAAGAGACAAAAAAGGTCACTATGTAATGACAAAGTGGTCAACTCAGCAGGGGAATACAACAATTTTCAATATATATGCACCCAACACTGGAGTACCCAGATATATAAAGGAAATATTATTAGAGCTAAAGAGAAAGATAAGGCCCAATACATTAATAGCTGGCAACTTCAACAATCCACTTTCAGCATTGAACAGATCTTCCAGATAGAAAACCAACAGAGAAACCTCAGATTTAATCTGCACTACAGACTAAATGGATCTAATAGATATTTACAGAACATTTCATCCAAGAACTGCAGAATACACATTCTTTTCCTCAGCAGGTGGATCATTCTTAAGGATTGACTACACATTAAGTCACAAAACAAGTCTCAAAACATACCAAAAAAAAAAAAAAAAAAGGAAACAATATCAAGTATCCTCTTTTACCACAGTCAAATAAAACTAGAAATTAATAACAGGAGGAATTTAGAAAACTATGCAAATACATGGAAAGTAAACAATATGCTTCTGAATGACCAGTGGGTCAACAAAGATATTAAGAAGGAAATAAAAAATGTTCTTAAAACAAGCGATAATGAAAACAAAACATACAAAAACCTACAGGATACAGCAAAAGCAGTACTAAGAGGGAATTTGATAGCTATAAGTGCCTAGATCAAAAAAGAGAAAAAAACTTTAAATAATCTAATGATGCATCTTGAATAACTAGAAAACAAGAGCAAATCAAACCTAAAATTAGTACAAGAAAAGAAATAATGAAGATCAGAACAGAAATAAATAAGTTTGAAATAAAGGAAATAAAAAATATCAAGGAAACAAAAAGTTGTTTTTATGAAGAGTTAAAAAAAATTACAAACCTTTAGCCAGATGAAGAAAAAAGAGACAAGATCAAAATAAAATCAGAAATAACAAAGGAGATATTACAAGTGATACTGCAGAAGCTCAAAGGATCATTTGTGTCTACTATGAGCAGTTATCTGCCAAAAATTGGAAAATCTAGAAGAAATGGACAAATTCCTAGATGCATACAACCTACCAAGATTGAACCAGGAAAAAATCCAATACCTGAACAGACCTGTACTCTCCATTCTCACGCTGTGTTAAAGAACTGCCCAAGACTGGGTAATTTATAAAGGAGAGAGGTTTAATTGATTGATAGTTCTGCATGGCTAAAGAGGACTCAGGAAACTTACAATCATGGTGGAAGGGGAAGAAAACACTTCCTTCTTCACAAGGCAGCAGGAGAGAGATGTACTGAGCAAAGGGGGGAAAACCCCTTACAAAACCATCAGATCTCACGAGAACTCACTCTCTATCATGAGAACAGCATGGGGGAATCTGCCCTTATGATTCAATTACCTCCCAACAGGTCCCTCCCATGGCATGTGAGGATTTGGGGAACCACAATTAAAGATGAGATTCAGGTGGGGACACAGCTAAACCATATCATACCAGTAACAAGTAACAAGATCAAAACTCTAGTGAAAAGTCTCCTAGAAAGAAAAGTGCAGGATCTGTCCTAGAAAGAAAAGCGCAGGATCTGTTCTCCTCACTGTTGAATTCCATCAAAAATTCAAAGAAGAACTAATATCAATCCCACTACAGCTATTCAAAAACTAGAGGAGAGATTACTTCCAAATTCATTCTACGACATCAGTATTATCCTGATACCAAAACTAGACAAAGATGCGTTAAAGAAAAAAAAAAAAAAAAAAGGAAACGACAGGCCAATATCTCTGATGAATATTGATGCAAAAATCACTAACAAAATACTAGCAAACTGAAATCACCAACACGTTAGGAAGATATTCATCATGACCAAGTGGGATTTATCCCAGGGATGCAAGTATGGTTCAACATACACAAATCAATCAATATGATACGTCATGCCAACAGAATGAAGGACAAAAGCCATATGATTATTTCAATCGATGCTGAAAAAGCATTTAATAAAATTCAACATCTCTTCATAATAAGAATCCTAAAAAAACTGGGGATAAAAGGAATATGCCTCAACATAATAAAAGTTATTTATGAGCGTGATACAAGAGTTAAGAAAAAATCACTTAGCCATATAGTGAGGATATGGAAGTTCTCAGTAAGATTTTCCTTTTAATGAAAAGCAGCCCAACTTATTTTCCTTTCTAACGAAGAGTGGCCTGTAAATTCAAGCTGCAGACATAGATACTGGCATTTGGGTCAATAATGTTCAAGATGGCGTCTCCATCTTTCCTTCTTTCTGTCAGCCACATGTACAGTAAAGAGCAGACAAGATAGTGCCGATCAACTGGAAAGTTCATTTGCATAATAAGATTAGGGCGGGGCGGGCAGCCTTCCTGCACGCTATGTAAACATCATAACTGATAGAACCAATCTATGAGCCCTATATAAATTAGACACTGCTTCCTCAAACCTGACTACAAAACCTGTCGCATCTGCTGCCCACCAGTCTTTTCTACTCGGAGACCCCTCATTCTCTACAGAGAGAGCCCTTTCTCTTTCTCTTCACTTCTGCCTATTTAATCTCCGCTCCTAAACTTCTTGTGTGTGTTTGTGCCCTAAATTTTCCTGGCGCGAGACGAAGAACCCCAGGGCATATACCAGAGACAACATAGCCTCTTCAACAGACCTAGAGCAAGTATGGTACTGAACAGGGAAAAACTGAAAGCCTTTCCTCCAACGTCTGGAACATGGCAAGGATGCCAGCTATCACCACTGTTACTCGTCATAGTACTGGAAGTCCTAGTGAGAGTAATCAGACAAGAAAGCAATTCAAGAAATTCAAGAATTTCAAGAAAGAAATAAAGGGCATCCAAACTGGAAAGGAAAGGAAGAAGTCAAATTATCCCTGTTTTCAGATGGTATGGTCTTATATTTGGGAAAACCTAAAGACTCCACAAGAAAACTATCAGAACTCGTAAGCAAATTCAGTAAAGTTGCAGGATATAAAATCAACATAGAAAAACCAGTAGCCTTTCTAAATGCCAACAGTGAATATTGTGAAAATGAAATTTTAAAAAGTAATCCAATTTACAACAGTCACACATAAAATTAATTACCTAGGAATTAACCAAATATGTAGAAGACCTCTATAATGAAAACTGTAAAACACTGAGGAAAGAAGTTGAAGAGGACCCCAAAAGATGGAAAAATATTCCACGTGTACGGATTAGAAAAATAAATATTGTTAAAATGTCCGTACTACCCAAAGCAATCTACAGATTCAATGCAATCTCTACCATTGACATTATTCACAGAAACAAAATTTTAAAATCCTAAAATTTATATGCAACCACAAAAGACCCAGAATACCCAAAGCTATCCTAAGCAAAAAGAACAAAGCTAGTTTAATCACATTACCTGATTTGAAATTGTACTGCAAAGCTATAGTAACCAAACAACATGGTGCTAGCATATAAACAGACATACAGACCAATGGAACAGAGTAGAGCCTGCAGAAACAAATTTACACACCACCGTGAACTCATTTTTGACAAAGATGTCAAGAACATACACCGAGGAAAAGACAGTCTCTTCAATAAGTGGTGCTGGAAAAACCGGATATTCATATGCAGAAGAACAAAACTAGACCCTTAGCTTTCGCCATACACAAAAAATCAAATCATAGTTTCCTATTGGGGGAAATCTCAAGGACATTGATCTGGGCAAAGATTTCTTGAGCAATACCTCACTAGCATAGGCAACCAAAGCAAAAATAGACAAATGGGGTCACATCAAGTTAAAAAGCTTCCACACTGCAAAGGAAACAATTAACAAAGTGAAAAGACAATCCATAGAATGGGAGGAAATATTTGCAAACTACGCATCTGACAAAGGATTCATAACCAGAATATACAAGGAACTCAATCAACTCTATAGGAAAACATTTGTAATAATCTGATCAAAACAGGCCAAAGATTTGAATAGATATGTCTCAAAAGAAGACGTACAAATGACAGGCATATGAAAAAGTGCTCAACATCACTGATCATAAGAGAAGTGTAAATCAAAATTAAAATGAAATATAATTTCACCCCACTTAAAATGGCTTATATCCAAAGACAGTCAATAACAAATGCTGGTGAGGATGTGGAGAAAAGGGAACCCTGGCACACTGTTGGTGGGAATGTAAATTAGTACACCACTATGGAGAACACTTTGGATATTCCTCAAAAAACTAAAAATTGAACTGCTATAGGATCCAGCAATCCTACTGCTCGGTATATACCGCAAGGAAAGAAAATCAGTATGTGGAAGAGATATCTGCACTCTTATGTTTGCTGCAGCAGTGTTTATAATAGCTAAGATTCTGAAGCAATGTAAGTGTCCATCAACAGACAAATGGATAAAGAAAATGTGTTACATATACACAATGGAGTATTATTCTGCCATAAAAATGAGATCCAGTCATTTACAATAACATGGTTGGAACTGGAGATCATCATGTTAAGTGAAATAAGCCAGGCACAAAAAGGCAAACATTGCATGTTCTCACTTGTTTGTGGGATGTGAAAATCAAAACAATTGAACTCATGGACACAGACAGTAGAAGGATGGTTACGAGAGACTAGGAAGGATAGTGTAGGGTGAAGGATAAGTGGGGATGTTTAGTGTGTACCAAAAAAAGAGAATATATACAAAGAATGAATAAGACCTACTATTTGATAGCACAATAGGGTGACTATAGTCAATAACATAATTATATATTTTAAAATAACTTAAAGAACGTAATTGGATTGTAACTCAAAGGACAAATGCTTGAGGGGATGGACACACCATTCTCCATGATGTGCTTATTTCATATTGCATGCCTGTATTACATGTGCCCCATCAATATATAGACCTACTATGTACTCACCCACAAAAATTAAAAATAAAAATAAATTTTAAAATAGAATTCAACTGAATGATAAAAATCTGAAAACATCATTACAAACGTGGGAGTTTATTCCAGTAAAGTGAGAGAATGCCTCAGTATCAGAAAATTGACTACAAAATTTATTAGGCAAATATACTTATGGAGAAAACTTTCATGATCATCTCCGTAAGTTCTGAAAATTTTTGCCATTTAACATTCATTCTTAATAAAAACATTATGAATAGGACTCAATGAATAAATACTTAACATAATAAAATACATTTGGGAGGCTGAGGCGGGCAGATCACGAGGTCAGGAGATGGGAGACCATCCTGGCTAACACAGTTAAACCCCATCTCTACTAAAAATACAAAAAAATAGCCAGGCATGGTGGCAGGCACCTGTAGTCCCAGCTACTCGGGAGGTTGAGGCAGGAGAATGGTGTGAACCTGGGAGGCGGAGTTTACAGTAAGCCGAGATTGTACCACTGCACTCCAGCTTGGGTGACAGAGCAAGACTCTGTCTCAAAAAAAAAAAAAAAAAAAATACACACACACACACACACACACATATATTATATATATACACATTTCACCCAAAACTCATTGCACCTCCCACTCTGCATTGGAAGTTTGGAATGGCAATCAAGCACGTGAGACAATATACTTCATTCAGGACCAAGTTTAAGTTAAGAAAGAATGTAAAATAGGAAGCCCAAAATGTACATCAAGAGGTCTTATGAATCCCAGGCCACAATTTCTGATATCCAAAATCACTCCTGAAATGATTATTGTTTACATATATACAATTCCAGCTACCTGGTACAAAGTGTTCAACTCAGTACATAGTAATCTTATTATAAGCTCACATTTGTGTTGGATCTACTATACCAGTGGTCCCCAGCCCCTAGGCTGTGGACCAGTACCAACCTGTGGGCCTGTTATGAACTGAGCTGAACTGAGCTGCACAGCAGGAAGTGAGCAGCAGACAAGGCAGCATTACTGTTTGAGTTCTGCCTCCTGTCAGATCAGCAGGGCATTAGATTCTCATAGGAGCACAAACCCTGCTGTGAACTGCATATGCAAGGGATCTAGGTTGTGCAGTCCTTATGAGAATCTAATACCTGGTGATCTAAGGTGAAACAGTTTCATCCCAAAACCATCCCTGACCCCATTCTGTGGAAAAACTGTCTTCCACGAAACTGGTCCCTGGTGTCAAAAAGTTTGAAGACCATTGTATTATACACCTATGTTCCATGAGTTAATGTTGTAAGTTTGAACAAGGTCAAGTCTCAGTCATTCCTGGGGTCAAATGACTGAGGTTCCAGTCTTCATCCTTTAATTATAAGCAACATCATAGTTAATAATGCTATGGTCTGAATGCTTTTGTCCTTCCAAAATTTGTACATTGAAATCTAATTACCAATGTGATGGTGTTAGAGAATGAGATATTTGGGAGGTGATTAGATCCTGAGGGCAGAGCCCTCGTGAATGAGATTAATGATGTTATAAAATAGACCCAAGGGAGTTCTTTCTTCCCTTCCACCACGTGAGGATACAGTGAGAGAGAAACATTTATGAACCAGAAAGTAGGTCCTCATCAGACACCGAGTCTTCCAGTGCTCAATATTGGATGTCCCAGTCTCCAGAACTGTGAGAGAAAAAAAATTCCTTTTGTTAATAAGTCACTCACTTTATGGTATTTAGTTAAAGCAACCCAAATGAACACCAACAGAAAAATTGGTATGGAGAAATGGAGATGCTACTGTAACAAATGGCTGAAAATGTGGAAGTGACTCTGGAACTGGCTAATGGGCAGAAATTAGAAGAGTTTTGAAATACATTGTAGAAAAATCCTACCTTGCTATGAACGGATTAAGGGTGGTACTGGTGAGGGCTCAGAAGGAGAAGAGGATTTCTGTAGAGAAGGCTTCAGTCTTCTGGAAAAAGACTTGAGTAATGCTGAACAAAATGTTGGTAGCAATGTGGATGGTAAATGCCATTCTAATGAGGTCTCAGAAGGAAATGAGGACGGTGCGAGGTGGCTTTACGTTTGTAATCCCAACACTTTGGAAGGCCGAGGCAGGAGCATCAATTGAGGTCAGGAGTTCAAGACCAGCCTGACCAATATGGTGAAATGCCGGCTCTACAAAAATACAAAAATTAGCCCTCCATGTTGGTGGGTTCCCGTAATCCCAGCTACTTGGGAGGCTGAGGCGGGAGAATTGCTTGGACCCAGGTGGCGGAGGTTGCAGTGAGCCGAGATAGTGCCACTGCAATCCAGCCTGGGAGACAGAGTGAAACTCCGTCTCAAAAAAATAAATAAATAAATAAATAACAAGAGGAACATATTATTGGAAACTGACCTGGAGGAACAGTTATCCTTGTTATAAAGCAGCCAAAAACTTGGCTGAATTGAGTTTCTGTCCTCGTGTTTTGTGGAAGGTAGAACTTGTGAGTGATGAAATCGGTATTCAGCTGGTATTTACCTGAAGCTACATCTGAGCAAAGTTTTGAAGATGTGGCTTGTCTTCTCTTAAAAGCTTATAGTAAAATGCAAGAAGAGAGAAACAATTCAGACAGAGTTTTTTTTTTTTTTTTTTTTTTTTTTTAATCAAACGAGAAGTAGAACTTAAAATTTTAGAAAACGCTCACCCTGTCCATGTTGAAGGAAATAAGAGCGAGGCAGTGGTTCTCCCTATGCTCACTTGTGTTAGATTTATTAGTCAAAGCAGTCACATAAGAGAAAAGAATTAGATATATGAGCATTGAATAAAGGGGATAATTATATTTCCAGATGATAAAATGTATTACATGGCATATTCAAGAGCTGAAACAATGCAGAACCAAATATTAAACCAAAAACTGTAGCAAACTAGAAAAATAAAAAATAGACATTCAAGAATTGAAGATATATCATGAGGGGGAATAACTCACCTATTATAGAAGCAATGAGAACAATAAAATGATCAAAGAATTAGGAATAAATTTATCAAAAAAATTAAAAAGAAAGCTTAAAAAATACTTATGAAAGACGCAAAGTAAACTATTGACATAAAACAATAATTGTAATCCAAGGTAAGACATAAATTTTAAATTATTCCCTCAACATACTAAAGTCTTTTCTTCTAAACTCTAACAGGTTGACAATAAAGTACAAGTGGCAGAATCAACAATGGAGAATTAGTGAGCACCTCCTGAAAAAAAAAAAAAAATGAAGGGGGTTAGCCCCAGCAAACAGTGAAACATAATATAAAGCCTCTGTAGATAAAATAGAATAGTACTGGCTCATGAATAGACATAGAGTAGAAATTCAAGAATTAGACTCATCAATATAATTCTGAAGAATATGAATTTTTAAAACAAAAATGTGAGGATAAATGTGTAGCTAACTGGAAATCATTAAAATTGGATCTATATCTAAAAACACAGACCAGAATTACTTTAAGAATATCAGACATCACGTCTAAAAAATAAGAGAATGAATACACAAGAAGAAAACATGGATTAATTCCTTATAATATGGAGGCAGCAATAAAAGAAAATGCACACATAATCACCTATATATATTTAAAATACAGATTTTATCACATATTTTTAAAATGACAAAAATACAACATGCAAATTCAAAAGATGAAACTCAAAAACTCCCAGAAAACAGTTATTAATATTCACAATGCTCTTAAAAATTAGGATTAAATAAAAACCTTAAAATCCCACAGAAATAGCCAAATATATGAACAGAGAATTCATAACAGAAGATATAAAAATGATACTCATACATATGAAATGTTGCTCATGAACTCATAATGAAAAAAAACGTACAACACCTTAAGATACTATTTCTCATCTATCAGGTTGGCAAAATTTTTTAAATATTGAAAAGAAATATTGGCAAGTTTTATGTTGTAAGGAAACAATGTTTACGTATACATACATTGCTGGTGAGAATCTCCAAAATTATTAGTGGATTTACCCATTGACTCAGCACTCTCACTCTATGCTGAAGATGTCCCTCTGCAACCATGAAATAACATGAACAATCTGCTATAATCTGCTTCTCCGTGTGGTCTTCTCATTCTACTGGACACCAAAACCCAGTACTGGAGTATCTGCTTTACAAAGCCACACTGTTCATCTCACTCAGACTCCAATACCTCCTACGAAGCCAACACCTCAACAGGTAGGCTCCCTCTTTACTCTTCTTGAGTTCTATTTAACAACTGTTTTGTTGTGTGGCAGCTCCAACTCCCTTCCCTACCACCCATACAAGTATCTATGTTGCTCACCCCACCTAATGGCTTCTGAACCAGTTTGCTTATGAAAGTGAAGTCAGGGAAGAAGATAAAGAGCACAGATTTTGATTTGTAAATACCTCTCCTTGGAGAAATGATTGAGAAGCCGAAAGTGTTATTTTAGCAAAAGATAAGTTCATCTAGAACTGTGGATTTTTTTGTGGCTTTTCTCCTGCTGTAGAATAATGATTAAGATGGAAGAAGAAGGAACTTTCATCACCTCAAATGTGATTTGTCATTTGGAAATATGATCTCATAATTATAAATCTAATTTATTTTAGAACTTATTAAGGCAATTTTATAGTGGCTTGGTAATAATCTTTAAGAAAATGTTTAATTTGAAGAACTGATTAAGAAAATTGAATTAACATAATATTTTATTAATTTTACTAATTAAAAAATAATTAAAATACAATATGAATTTGTATTTTCCTATTCTATGTGGTTACAGTTAAGCAAAAACAGAAAATTATCTGAGACCTTCCTTCCAATTTTAATGCTAGAATCAATTATTTGAGAATAAATTATCAAAAGAGATGGCATAGTCTCAGAGAATTAGTCATTGAAGTATATTGCTAAGCATTTCAAGCTACATATATTTTTTTGAATTAGTAGATTATATGATTTGCTCATGTAAAACAAAAAGTATTATCTCAGTGTAGATTGTTTCCCATAGTTTATTCCATATCAATAAGTACAATCAAGTGTGGAATTTTTTTAGTAACACTGTTCTAAATAAATTTTGCTGAACAATATAGACACATGCCAGGGAACAATATACACTGGGGCCTGTCATGGTTGGGGGAGGGAAAGCATCAAGAAGAATAGCTAATGGATCCTGGGCTTAATACCAAGGGAATGGGTTGATCTGTGCAGCAAACCACCATGGCACATATTTACCTATATAACAAACCTGCACATCCTACACATATAACCCAGAAGTTAAAAGTTGAAAACAAGAAAATTGTCCTAAACAATCACATTCACTTTTTGAAAATAAATCCTATGTTCTGAATTTTCATCAAGAATATCTGTAATTTATGACTCAGATTTTGTAAAAGTATCTGCAATAAAATAAAATGGTTTGAATAAAATTCCTTAGAATGTATTAAAAAAACACACTACTTTATAAACATTATTATTCTAAGCTTAAGAAACAATGATTACACCCAGAAAGAGAAATGGAATATTTTAAAGATATACATAAGCACATATGGATTTTAGTTTCTTCAGGGTGGTTTATTATAATGTTAACACATTTTTCAAAATAATTCTGCTTTGAAAATGGTTTTAAAAGTGTGGATGTGTATTAAAAGGTATAAAAGTAATTTTAAATTGAGATACTGAATGTTAGGGAATAGAGTGCTTTGATTTCTGAAGAAAGGACAGATTATTCAGAAAGCAGTTTACTGTTCCTTTTTCACTCCTCAAGATTCTAACAGTATCATTTCATTGTTTCAAATAAATGTACTTAAAGCTGCAATATCATTATGTTTTCATTGTGTATAGATGACACTCGCAATAAAATACCAATTTAAAGAGTATAATAATAAACCCTGCGCTAAACAGTGCTCTGTCCTTAACAAAGTGTTTTTATAAGAATCTCATATTATCTTCACAACACCCTGAGAGGCTTCACCCAGTTTCTGATCTGGAAAATTGGGTCTTACAGAGATTAAATGACTTCTCTAAATACTATGGCCATAAGTGGCCACACCTTGTGAACAGATCCCAGCTCTGCTGGTTTTGATTCACTGTTCTGTCCAGTATATCACATTTTCCCCAGCATAAATTAATACATTGATTGATGTCGTTATGTGTTACAAATCTGAAGTACATGCATGTACCTGAATTTTTCTCTTCCCATTACATGTTTAAATGTTATAAGCTTTATTTCAAGTAACTTTATAGTATACAAGACATCTTTTATGTTGATAAAAATGATTATCTGCCATTTCTTTGTGATTTTGTAAAATAACCTGACTCATTCCTCTCTTTGGGATTTAAACATGATTCACAAACCATGTGAAAAATCAAGTATTTTCTTGGAAGCATAAAGAAATGTGTATGTAACATATATATCCTATCACAGAAATTGTGGAGAGAATTCTACCAAACCAAACTCCCTCCAAATTAATGACAAACGAGCTTTACTTGAGGTGTTAAGGTGGTTTCCCTAGGAGATATGAGCTCAGTTGGGAGATGTGGAGCTAAAATGCCACTGGGGGTTGCCATGGGATACAGTTTTATAAAAGCATGTGCAGAGCAGATGGAAGGAAGCTAAATAAAGTATATGCAGGTATGAAATGAGAAGTTTTCTGTTTAATTTTCCATAAATAATAGAAGAAGTTGAAATGTTTGTCTATGTGAAAAAATCCCTTGTGTCAGAGCAAATTGCATGTGGCATTTGGAAATACAATCCCATAATTGTAGACCTAATTTGTTTTAAAACTTGAGAGAGCAGTTTTTATAATAGCATTGTAATCTGCTTAAAGGAAATAGTTTTTGAGAACTATTGAGAAAAACAAATTAATATCATATTTAGGTAATATAAATTTATACCTCTTCTTTTGTATGATTATAGGCAAATAGAAATAGGAAACAATTAGTGACTATCCCAGGATCTAAAGCTTTATTAAAGGGAAGATCAAATCTTTTAAAATTATGGTGCTAATGGCCGTTTTTGCAAACTTGTTTCTTTTTCCTGCTGCTCTAAGTAATTTACAGATATATTATGAAACAGCCACCATATTAAATAACTTAACTCCTGAGAAGTCTTCAGTGAATTCATTAGCTTTACATAAAAATGCAATTTCTTACATGACGTCTGTGTATTGAATACATGTGATACATGTCATGTACATTTCTATTAAAAAGGCAAATATATTTTACAGAAATGCATTGACATACTAGTCCTCTCCAGAAATTACTTGAGAATATTAATGTATAAATTCTACATATAAATAAAAACTTGAATTACTACTTGAAAAGTATTGATTCTTAACAGTAAGAAATTAGTCACAGAACAGCCAATGGAACAACATAAAGCAAAATAAACAAAAACCTGTAGCTGCCTGTTAGCTAGTAACAAAAATGTTTCACACTTCAAGAGAGACAAGTTGTTGTAGTAAGAAAAATAATGATAAAATAATCCTTTCTTTGCTCCCTTTCTTGCTCCCCCTCTTCCTTCCTCTTTATTCCTTTCACTAGGATCTTATCAAGGCTTATACATTGCATTTGTTTGCTTTTAGCCTCTTCATCTTAATTTTTTTAAACAATCACTTTTTTTTTTGACAAAAGAGTCCTGTCCTGTTGTTGTTGTTGTTGTTGTTGTTGTTGTTGTTTTAGCACTTGGGATCATTTAACCTTTCCTCTGTCTTCTATATTCTCTTTAATTAAATGTGGATGTTTGATTAGATTATGGTTGACATTGTTGGCAAGAATACATTAGAGGTGATTTTCTTCATATTGCATCACTGCAAAAAGTAAAAAATTACCACCTTATCCCACCATTAGTGATCATCAACTATAAATGTAGTTATTTAGTTAAGACGGCGACTGCAAGTTCTGGCTATTTTAACTGTACATTTTTCCCCCTTGCAATCTGTGTTGGATTCCTTTGCCAACATTTGAATATCCTGTTCACTGACCATCGACATAATGGCTTTAGTGTTTACCGATGACACTTAACCTGAATTAATTACAAATGTTAAATTTCCAGTCTTATCATTCTATATATCTTTATAATCTAGTGCATCTTGCATAAGAAAAGTGTTTTTCTTCTTTCTCATTTTCATATTTGTGTATCTATATATGTATGTGTACATATTATATTTATTTATAAATTATCATTAGGGTTCATGGATTTTTAAAAATATATACCTTACAGTCAATTCTAGACAGCATTTTATTTTCATGCTCACTGTGTCATAAATTTATCCAGCAAGAACATCTTCAAGCTGGGTTATTTTTCCTTTTGACATGATTCCATTAGTCTTTAGCTTCCTTGATCTCTGAAGGAATAAACTATCCCAGACACAATTTGTACTATAGTTGCCCCACAGCTGAAATCAACTTTCTAAAGAGGAAAGGGAGTAAATTATCTGACTGGTGTATTTGGGAGAAAAAAACAGACAAAATGTGGCTCAGTCTCTTTAGGGGTCTTACTCTTTATAAGGATAGCTCAGCAGAATGCACATATTCTAGGGTACTCTCAGACAGGCAGTAAAGGATCTGCTCCTGTGGGGAAAACTTGTGGTTGCCCAGCTGCTCTAAAGCGTGAGTGGAAAAGTTTGCCTAGTTTAAAATTGAAGGACATGCCCATTATTACTGCACACTGAAGCCATGTACTCCAATCTAGCTTTTATCAAGCATAAAACTCACATTTTGATCTTCTGTCATTGCGATTCCTCTCTTTCTCTGAATTGGTTGTGAACTTGCACAAGAAAAACAGGTTATCATATTATTGAATTCAAAACCATTATAAAATTTATTTGAAGAAAAGTCTCATCACATTAAAATATAAGCACAAATATAAACACAAATCTACAGTGCAACAGAGAATGAAATCTTACCTAAAGAGAAATTACATATTTGCACCTACATGAATTCTAATGACCAAAGACTAGTTATTGGTAACTTTACCAAAAATAAATTACTAACCGAGGCTGTTGGTAAGTGCTGATAGAAGCACAGCCCAAGAGAGCTAAACCTCTTAAAATGTGGTATGTGTTAGCAGAGCATCTGGCTGATCTCAGTAGTGGGCATTGCCTATCTACCTGCTAACTGCTAGCAGTCCCATTAACCTAGATGACCTACTGCTTTGCAAAAAAGACAAAGAGTAGCACAAGTCTGAAGAGAATCTGATTTACAGAGTCCACTTAATTCTGTCTCATTTTCTAAATAGATACTGTATTAGATGAAGATTATACTCTTTGCATGTATGTCATTTCTTAATTATACTGAAAATTTCTCAAAGTTATTTTATAACCCTAGCATAGTATCTTATAAGTAGTAGGTATTCAATTAAAGTTTTGCTTTCAAAGTCATTCTTACTTAATAATTATTTACAACTTTTGCCCTTTTGGTGCCAGTATATATTTTTTAATCTTCCTAAAAATCTTTTTAGTCACGTATTACAAAGAAATTTCATAAATAGGTCAAAGAAAGCAATTTCTCCATTTACCTCCAAATTGTTTCTCAAACACATTCCTACAAGAGGGTAGTCATTGATCTTGCTTTGCAAGAACAATTGATTGGTTGCCAGTGTTTCTACAATCCCAAGGGTTATTTTAAAACTCAGGTAATTTTCATTATGCTAAAATGCATTATCATTTAAATTTCTGTTGGCTGCTGAAAGCAGTACTTGTTAAGAAAAATTTCATTTATTTTTCCTCAGAGAATACATGCATACTCGAAGAATATATTACATTTTCTCTGGTATCTAAGTCATTCTCTGGTGGTAAAAATGCTGCTTAGTAATATTAACTCATTTAGGTTACTAAGACATTCTTTAGTGCATGTCTCCTGCTAATTTGAAACCAAGGGCATTTCCTGACCTGCATTTATTTATATTCCTTCTCATATCACACTTACCCTCACTCCACAATATTCAGTATACTCTAGAAATACACTTAAGAAATAGACACGCCTGATAGCATTTGCTTCCAAGGGGAAGAACCCGAGGACTGTGTATTGGTATAAAAGAGAGAATTACTTTTGTCTTTTCTCTCCTTTTTTTTAACTCCTTGAGCTTCTTTTAGCATATGTTACCAACTTAAAAAAAAATAGGAGATTCAAAGCACAAAAACAAGTATTATGGAGTCGTCAGAGAATCAGTCTTAGTTAAAAAAAAAAAAAAAATTTTTTTTTGCTTAAGTTTAATTGAGCGACTATATCTCTAACCAAGTAAAGTATGGAGCAAGTTGACCTGCATCTGGACAATATCGTCAAAATTAGGCAGGATAATGGGTATCCATGATACTTCCTTTACATTTTATTTTGTCCTTTGAAGAATTTGCTTTGATCATTGTCTTTAAGATCCTCTTATTTAAATAAAAAGACATAGTCCTCCTAGTTGCTGGAACTTCTTTATTTGACTCATAGACTCCCACAAAGGCACTCTTGTTGTGGGTGATTGTCCAAATCGGTGCACTGTGTCTTCTTTCTTACTTCTATTTTATGCAGAGCCTCCTTAGCTCCATATAAATCAGAAATACTGGAGAGGCACTATGATTCAGTTAAAATTATAGAGTTCTTCCATTTGGAAACACTACAGCAATAGAGTACATTATATACAGAAGAATTAGAGAGCACTGCCTTTTAAAAATATTTGATGCTGTTTTAGCATGACAGCCAATCAATAATTCAGTGAAGGATTTGCTTAAATTGCTAAAGCCATTGTATCAGTCCATTCTTGTGCTGATATGAAGAAATACCCAAGACTGGGTAATTTATTTAAAAAAGAGGTTTAATTAACTCACAGTTCCACAGGATTGGGGAGGCCTCAGAAAACTCACAATCATAGGGGAAGGGGAAGCAAACACATCCTTCTTCACATGGCAACAAGAAGGAGAAGAAGCATGAGAGAAGTGCAGAGGGAAGGGTGGAAAAGTCTGTCACAGAACTACCAGATCTCATGAGAACTCACTCACTCTCATGAGAACATGGAGAAAACACCCCCATGATTCAATCACCTCCCACAAGGTCCCTTCCCCAACCCGTGGGGATTACAATTTAAGACGAGAATTGGATGGGGACATAGAGTCAGACTGTATCAGCCATCAACAAAAATAAGTTACTTAATGCATAACTGCATTTGATACTGATGGAGATAATTACCATTTAAAATATTCAAAGATGTGGTCTAAGAAATATCCACACCAGGATTATTGGAATTCCTTGTGAAAATGCAGAAACTTAAGTTTTTCCTCAACTCAATAAAAGCGAATGTTCAGGGGTCCACTTCAGGGATTCAGATTCTTCTAAAGGCCCAAAAGTAAATCCTTTTTATATTTAAGTCGTAGAACAATAACTTTAGGAACTTTAGATAAGAAAGACTACATCGATTTCTAGATAGAAAAATGATAAGATATAGAGAAAAGATATACACATGTTTTCTTCAATGATCAAATTTCCATCTTTTTTTCCTGTGCAGATCAGCATCAGTTTAAATATATCCTAACTGGGAGAGTGATGCTGGCATGATGGCAGAATGGTTTACTATCTTCTCGCAGTGCACCGATTTGGACAATCACCCACGACAAGAGTGCGTCTGTGGGAGTCTAGGAATCCAATAAAGAAGTTCCAGCAAACAGTTGAAGTAGAAAAAAATAAAAGCCAAGAATAGATGCATTGAAGAAGTAAGAAAAACAGTTTCACTTTCCTTCCATTATCTCTCCTGCAGAGGGTCCAGCTAAGTGCCAACAGATATCCCTTGTCCTGAAACTCTTCCCACAAGGGAAAGTCAGAGCAGAGTGAGTGAGTAACCTGGCTTCCCCAGATGTGTAGAACACTGCTCAAGAGCCCCCTCTTTCTTGCCCCACCAGAATACTCAGGGGCTCAGCATAGCAGATTGGCTGGGAGCAGGGAAGACAGTGGGGTACTGAAAGCAATTAGGCCTCCTGGAACTTAACAAAGGGCTGTGTATCTTACTGAGCACTTCAGGAACTCCATCAGAGGGCTGCTTGGGGACACCTCAACTGCGGAGCCTTTCAACTGGCCCACCAGAGGCTGCAATGCTCCATGTCACCTGGTGCCCCTCCAAGGCTGGCTTGCCGTGAACACACCTGGAATGTGAAGTTGAGAGTTTGCGGACAGAGCATGAGCAGTCAACCAACTCATGTTACCTGGGACTGTTAAAGTTATGTGTTTCCCTGACTATGATTATTCCCAAAGAATCAATGTGGTATGGAAGAGAAGAGGGGTAGGAAGAATGCAGTTTTGTGATATAGGGGTAGATATATCAAAAAAAATTACACCATTTCAAAGCTTAGGAACACAGATGCAGACTTTTCACACATCACTTTCCCATGTATGAAAGAAGGATATTTTAAAGTTTTGTTAGACTCCAAAGGATTGAAAGAAACGAATTGTCTAAACAATTTGTTCGTATCTAAAGGGAAAAAAAACAGTATTTTGAAATTTGAACATGACAAGCTTTACCTTAGTCAAAAATATTGCTATTTTAATGTCTTTCAATTCAGTTCAAATTCACCGCTCTTATTATTTGCCTAATAATTATTCTATTTTTTTGTCATTGGTATCTATCTCATATTAATTCTGAAGTATTTTCTAACTTTAAAATTGTCAGGACTTTCCTAAAGACTTTTCTTCTCCTTAATAGACAGCCTGGTTGCTTACTAGACTGAAACTCCAGAATATGTCAAAAGGAGAACTAATCTTAGTAAAATAATTATGTTAATATATTTCTATGATAGTAGGATAATAGAACATGACAGACAAAACTTGATGATAAAATATATGGTAATATATTTCATGCAACATCAACAGAGTGATTTTTTTTTTAACAGCAGCAAGGAAAATTCAGCTATCAACCTGTTTTCACAATATTAGTGGAAAATGCATTTCAGATTTTTCAGCCAAATGCTATGGATTAGGTTTATCAGGTTAACATCTAATAATAAAAACTCTTTATGCTTTTTCAGGATATATGAGAATATGTTTTCCTGGTAAAACATGTCATATACAAAAAAGAAACACATTAACATCTTAATTTGGGCAATTACATTTAATAAAGTACACCATTAATAAAACGGTAAATTCCAGTATTGTATCTAATCATTATAGAGTTTCCAGATTTCTGGGGAATATTTTCCCTTGTTATGATGGAATTAAAATCTTTAAGCCACCAAAACAAGAAACAATAAAATACACATAGAAATGATAAAAAGTTGGTAAGAAGAACTGATAGCAACAGATTTATTGTGAGGTTCTTTTGAGCAAGTTGACCTGAAACGAGCACAAAGTAAAGGGCATGAAACCACATTGTTGCCTGGTGGTAATTTCTGAAATTTATTCACTCCTTTACTCCTTGGCTGTTAGGTTCTTCCAGGCGTGTCTCACTGTAGTAATGACAAAGCCAAGGAAAGCTGTTTAGGGTCAAATTGTCACAGTGGCCCCCAGCAGCCAGTGAGCTGTCCGGAGGAGTGACAGTGTTTATGTTTACAACAGGACTTATGGGGCCAAATAAGACATTTTCAGGTATTAAGTACTTTTTCATCTGGTTTATTTTTTACTGATCTCTGGCATTATCTAGGAGTTTTTGTTTTCTTTTTTTTTTCTTTTTGCAATTGTAACCTTAACTTTCTTTTTTTTTTTTTTTTTTTTCAATCCTGGAAAATAGAGAACTTGTAAGACTGTGTCAGCTTATTCTGTGGGCTACTTAAGTTTGGCAGTATACATACCACAAAACTAAATTTTCATTAGCATTGGCTAGATAGTGTACATTTTTGGTATATTTAGTTCTCCTTTGGCTCGACTTAAAGAGATATTGATCTTTCAAATTACTAAGACAATGTTAATAATAACAGCTAACCTTTTCCTGAATATGAACCATGTGTCAGACACTGTTCTAAAAGCTTTACATAAATTAATTTCAAATAATCTTCATAAGACACTATTAGGAAGGTCCCATTAGGAACCTCATTTCATGGATGAGAAAACTGATGCAGGGAGTGAAGTAACTTCCTCAGCATCTGCCTCTAACCTTCTACACACATGACAACATTACCTCGGTGACTCTTTATCAGGGATCATGAGCATTAAAGGTAATATTCCAACAGCTCTAAGAGTCTGTGAATATTTTTTCTATAGGAACCATACAAACTAAATTAAAAAATAATGCAAGACCCTTACTCTTAAGAAACAATGACACAAAAGGACATGTTGGGTAGTGTATTAACCAAGCATGGAAAGGAACACAGAGATGAAAAAGATCTTTGTCTCTATCCTCACAGTTTACAACATGGTATAAAAACCAAGGTACCTAAATGATTAGAAAGCTAGCAATGCAAGAAGAGAGTCAAAGTGTTGTACAGAATGTCTAGGAAAGAGGAGATTATTTCTGAGTGAAGAGATTGGAAAAGTCTATATCCCTGCTAACAGCTAAATTAAAAAACACACACATAAAATATAAGTGTGTAAGATACTTAATTTTTTGTTTGTTTGGTTAGTGGGTTGCTAACCTTGAGGAGAAGAACCTGTAGAGGAGCATTATTTTTTCAAGAGATGAGATGTAGCTATGTTGCCAGGCTGGTCTCGAACACCTGACATCAAGCAGTCCTCTCATCTGAGCCTCCCTAAGTACTGGGATTACAGACACAAGTCACCATGCCCAGCCATATGATTTTCAAATTGTAAGTAGTTTGGGTTATACTTTTGGTTGGCTCTGTGAAATGAGTCTCTTCTTTAGATCTGGAAAAATAATTTGAAAAGGCTCTTTATTATCTAAATATAAAGAGAGTCATCTGCCGTTTTTCCTGGAGAAAGCATTAACCTGACTAACTTGAATGCTTCTTTGAGAGAAGTCCTTATCAGTTCTGTATTATCTTAATATTTGATTATTGCTTCTGGGTATGTATGTGTCTGTTGAGAGGTTACACTGAAAATCCTAAACTGAGCCCCCTTAGACTTTAGACAGATGTTCAGAAAGATATTTGTCGAAAGAAAGATATTTGGGATTGCAAACTAGTTCAATCATTATGGAAAACACTATGGCGATTCCTCAAGGACCTAGAACTAGAAGTACCATATGACCCAGCCATCCCATTACTGGGTATGTACCCAAACGATTATAAATCATGCTGCTGTAAAGATACATGCACAAGTATGTTTATTGCGGCACTATTCACAATAGCAAAGACTTGGAATCAACCCAAATGTCCATCAGTGACAGACTGGATTAAGAAACTGTGGCACATATACACCATGGAATACTATGCAGCCATAAAAAAGGATGAGTTTGTGTCCTTTGTATGGACATGGATGCAGCTGGAAACCATCATTCTCAGCGAACTATTGCAAGAACAGAAAACCAAACACTGCATGTTCTCACTCATAGGTGGGAACTGAACAATGAGATCATTTGGACTCGAGAAGGGGAACATCACACACCAAGGCCTATTATGGGGAGGGGGGAGGGGGGAGGGATTGCATTGGGAGTTATACCTGATGTAAATGACGAGTTGATGGGTGCAGCACACCAACATGGCACAAGTATACATATGTAACAAACCTGCACATTGTGCACATGTACCCTAGAACTTAAAGTATAATAATAAAAAATAAAATAAAATAAAAATAAAAATGGTCTGGGCTTGGGTAAGACCAACCAGCACTATAAAATTATTGTCGTATATATAGCCCTGTTTAAGACTGTTCAACTACATTTTGGAAAATGTGTTGATGTGACATAGACATGTACATTATGTCAATGTTGCATTGACATAATACACAAAGACTCTCTTATAGGAGAGATAAAGGGTTTCAAGTGTTTGTGAGCCAAAGAAGAGTGAAATCCTGTGACCAGAAGTAGGAGCAAGGGAGCTAGGCCTGACCTTGGACTTTGAGATCACTTCCAAGAAGTAGGGCCTGGACTTTGAGATACAGGTGTTCTTGGAGGACTTGCAGTAGTAGCAGGTTTTGAGCACTTACCAAATGGGAATATACCAGGAGCAAATTAAGGAACGGGTATGGACACAACTCAGATGAAATGGTATGGACAGAACAGTGCAGAGTGTTAATGCCAGTAGAAGCAAGCATCAGTCATTATCACTCCTCTGCTTGCCTTGGTGATCTCATGAGGGCTAAGAACTGAAGAGGGAGATTTCATCACCTTATGTGGAGGCTTGTCTAGAGTACATTAAGTGATAGCTCCTTGCTAGAAGAGGTTTTCAGCAATAAGTAAGACTATCTCAGAGAGATTAAATTTTTGTATAGGCAATTAGGTATTTGAAAGCTATCAGGGCTAAACAATTTGATTTAAAAAAGTATTCTGAAATACTGGGTTGGTAAGGCATGGACTTAGCCATGACGAAATTGTTATTATAACAAAAATACGCTAGAATTTATTTTTCAGTTATCTCATTGTAACTACTCACTTGGCTTTTTTGAAATTGAATTTTGCATATGTAAAATGCATATTAAAGCAATAATTTTGTTTTGGTCTAGTATGTGAAACATACTCAAGAGTTCTGTGAAAGCATAAAGTTCTGTGGTAAGATGAGTACAGTATTTTGCAAAACTTGGAAACTTAGCTGGTTAATAACACAGAAAATCTCAGAGAACCTGATAATATTTAATAATAAATACATATGAATATCATGTACCAGACGAAATGCAGGGTTCTTTACTTTAAAAAAAAATCTTGAAGGATACCAGTAAAGTGCCAAACATAAGTAGAAAGCTCTGACCTTTAAAAGGTTTTCAAAATCTCATATTCATTAACCCAGTCCTTTTCATGTAAGAAATGTTGATAGTCTAACAGTTAGTGACTTCCTGTATCAAAAGAAACAAACAAACAAAACCATGAAACGCTGATTGGCAGCAGCAGCTGAACTACCTGAAGTCAAAAAAAAAAAAAAAAAAAGGGAAGGGAAGGGAGGTGAGGGAAGGGGAGGGGTGGGGAGAGGAGGGGGAAAGGGCCTCCTTCTGTCAGCAACGGACTGGGAAAGTAAAGTTATGTAATAGAGTGACAGAAATGACCTGTAGTATTTATATGAGAGAAACTCAGATCTGAGAGGAGGAGCTGCTCATCCCTGCTGTAAGAGTTGCTTACTCAGCACAGAAGTAGAAAATGTCTTTCGTTTGAAAGTTCAAAGATACTTTAAGCAGAATGGAAAACCAATGCTAAAGAACTAAAATTTAAAGAACACTATATACAAACATGTATATTTAATGGCTATTATAAATGCTAAAACTAGTGTTTAATACTATTTATGTCATGAACTATGTCAATCATTAGGAAAATAGAGATAGTAAATTAGATTTTGACTCACTCAAATTTCTGGGCAATTGATGACCTCTTTCACTTCATTTTTCTCTCCTAACCCCCAATAATAAAGGTTTGTTAATTGATCTATTTTTTCAGGTATAATCTATGTAATAAATCTAAGGAAAAGTTAACAAATTAAGACCACTATTTCTGGATTAAACCTTTTAACAGGTTTCTGGAATTCTAATAGCACCAATATTTCTCTCTCCATATGAGGTAAAACATACCCTTAGATTCTAAAGATACATAGGCACACACACACGCGCACACACGCGCACACCATGTTATGTATACACACACGCTATATATATGTGAAACTGACCCAATTGTCCTATAGAATTGATGTTTATCATTTCTTTTGAATAAACAGAAAAAATCAACCCTCAAATCCTTGGAACTTGAGAAATTCACATTTGTCTTACCTGAGTTCCTTTCTCAGGAAACCAACCAGCAGGCCCCCCAGATAGTATCAAGGAGCTGAAACTGACCAGATCACTGCATTTGGACAATAAGATGCCAGACCCCTCACCCACAAATTGCCTAACGAACTACCTGCTTCCTGTTGACTAACTCCTCTTCCTTACCCCTCACTAATTCCTGTTTTTCTGCATGTAGGTACATTTCTGCTATATAAACCCCTAATTGTAGTCAGAGAGATGGATTTCATACTGATCTGCCATCTCCTCGGCTGCAGCACCCAACTAAAGTCTTCTTCCTTGGCAATACTTGTCTCTCTCATTTTCTTTCTGTGCAGAAAGCAGCAGGACCTAGGTGGAACCCCCAGTGTTTTTGGCAACATACACACACAATACATACATACACACACCCATATATACCTACACACACACACACACACGCTGAACTCAGTTGTCAAGAGTGACTCATGCTACACCTACATGCCTATACTCTTATCCACAAAGGACATCTCTAACTAATCATAACATCCTTACTCAAGTAACCTGAACATGACCTCCTAAATTTTCTCAAGACAGTGCTGCAGGAGGTCTCTAACAATCAATGAGAGTCAGCATAAAAATGGAAACCTATTTGCTACCCCAAGTGTTGAGAGGTTCTCTGAATAATAGCATCCTATTTTCCTACCATCTGATGGTATATTCTCAAAGGCGGCTTCTGAAATTGGCTTCTAACAGTAGATCACTTGGTGAGTTTAAGTGGAAAGAGAAAACTGGGGAGAACTGATCAGCAGCTGCTTCTCCTGGTTGTAGCAGCAGGCATTAGTGACTTCCTTGTCCTTCCTTTGTGGCAAATGTACACCACTACTGATATTTTCTAAGGATGGGGGCTTCTAGAACTTTTTCTGTGAGCTAATATTTTAAGATCACCATGGGTCTCTGACATAGATATTGGTTTCTTTTTTATATAATCAACCAATGGTGACTTCTATTTGTTTCATCTGAAAACCAGTTCCAGCAAGTTTCTTTTTAGCTGTCTTTAGACAACTACTTACAAAGAAGAATCACATACTAAAACTTATTTAAAGACAACCTCCCCCCATCATTTCTATTAAAATTAACAAGTCTGTGCCATACCAAATCAGGCTCTTAACTATTCCTTGGTCTATCTTTGGTCATATTTTCATGACCTGCACCTTACAACAAGATTAACTCTCTAACTGAAAAAAGAAGACATGCACCGCTACAAGTTGCAACATAGAGCCCATGATTTCACCTGGCAGTGTGCAAGCTTTGGGGAAAATGGTAACTTGGTAAAAGTACAAATTCTTCACATACCCTCTTAAAGGTACTGTGCAGAAATAACTGTTGAAAATCGCCTTTATAAAAAACCTTGTGCCCCAAATAATTACTCAAAGAGTGCAAACTATACTTTAAAAGTCAGTTAAAATTACACGTTAATCAGCTTGATTTAGCCTTTCCATTAAAAGTCTTTCTGGATTTTAGATAAATATAGCAAAGTATAATCTATAGAACATTCAAATTTGCTAAAATTTGATTAAGCAAAATACATTCATATTTTATTTTAATATCCAAATTCAGGTATTAGAAGGAGTCTAGTACTCAGTCCTTTTCATTTCATATTTCCAAAAATACATTATGGCAATAGCTATCCAGTTGTGATGATCATGAACCTTGGTTTAAAAAAATAACACACACACACACACACACACAAATTTAACCAAGAAACTCTATGTAACAGAGGACCAAAAAGATATTGGAACTACAGTTACTAGTGGGGGATGTTGACATGATGCCAGTTCACAAGATTTTGCTCAATTCTTGAATACAATTCCAAAATCAATCAGTGTCAAAATAAACACAAATGACATCTGATAATTCAGACTCTTGAAGAAAATGTCATATCCCATAGATCCTGGTTAAGTAATCCTTTACTGCTAATGATGACTGGCCATGTTCTCTTAATTAATCTTTACCCCATTCTACCATTTCTTTACCCTTTTCCTAGTTTCTTTATTCATACTTTGCTTTCCCTATAACTTTTCAGTCTGTAAAAATCTGTAGGTGAGCATGGTTTCTTCTGTTTTGCTTCTATTTAAGCCATTGACTGAAGCTGAAGTTCCTATAGCAATGAAGGTCCTCAAATAAAAAAAAAAAAAACATGTATTGTTATAAGAAAAATTATGTTTATCAAGCTATTGTTAAGCATGTGCCAAGTCCTTTAGAAAATTCTGGCTAATTGACCACTGTGCCATTATAAATATTATTTTTTAAAAAAGATTAATTCTGATAAGTAATTCTAGAAGATTCTAGCAAATGTTGCTTATTCTGCCTTCAAACCACCCATAACAATTAACATGAACACAGACACTAACATGTCTCACAAGTGCTGTCTAGTAACATGATATTTAATTTCCTGTAGGCAAGGATATTGTTATAGTTCAGATGTTTTGTCCCCTCCAAATCTCATGTTGAAAGATAACCTCCAATGTTGGAGGTGGGCCTAATGGGAGGTTTTGAGGTCTGGCAGGGGCAGGTCTTTCATGGATGGGTTGGTGCTGCCATTGCGGTAATGAGTGAGTTTTTACTCTATGTGAAATCTGATTGTTTAAAGAACTTGGCATCTCTCCTGCTGCCTCTTGTCATGTGATATACCAGTTCCCCTTTTGCCTTCTGCAATGACCATAAATTTCCTGAGGCCTCATCAGAAGCTGAGCAGATGCTGGTGCCATGTTTGTACATCCTGCAGAACTGTGAGCCAAATAAACCTCTTTGGGTTACCCAGTCAGTCATTCCTTTATAGCAATGCAAAATGGACTAACTCAGATATATTTAGTATGGCCTATGAACTCTAGCTCTTGTCTAAGATCTTTGCATTTGAAATGTAAATTCTTATTAAATCTAACAGATAACACTTCAGAAATCATCAGAACATGGAATATACTGTTCAGAGAGTGGAGTAAGAAGATGTTTATATGGCACAACAACCAGGGAATAGACAAAAGCCTAGAAAAGTTTATCATAACATATCAGCTTTCTCGAGAAATGACTGCCTTTCAGAGCTTTTCTTCTTTTTAATCAATACATTTTTATTAAACGTTGTCTTTGTTTGCCAAAGCTTGTTCCTTAGCAAAATCTTCAAGGACTCCTTCAGTAAAAACAGACATTTTTAGATTTGGGTCAGTAGTAAGAATTCCTGGTTTTGGTCAAAAAGGCCATGAATCCACACAATTTTGGGTATACAAAAAGGCCATGAATCCATACAATTTTGGGTGAGATAAATGAGAAGGTTCTAGAACATAGATGTTGGATGAATGATGTAAAGAAACTTAAATGGTTTGCTTGAGGTGTGGATTAACTTATGAATGTCTGGATATTTAATAAATTTATGTTGAATTTTCAAACTTCTGACATTCAAACGTCATTAATCATGACATTTATTGCAGCCATTAGTGTCTCGCTCAGGGCTGGCCCACATGAAAAGTAATCTGATTTCCTGATTTATTGATGAAAATCTCTTTGTTATTCGATAAGATAAATTATTCGTGCTCCGAGTGTTTCTATTTAGACATTATATTATTGCCTCATAAAATGATGTGATGGAACAGTTCCTGCCAAAACAGTATAAAATAAGCAACTGTTAGATTTTATGTGAACACAATTAGAAAGTGAAATTCCATTACAAGTTAATTACAGAGATAAATTCCAATATAGAATCTGTCACAGAGGTCAAATACATACATTTTATTATTAGAGTTTACCTGGAGAGATAATAATGAATTTTAAGTAATTTGTTTCGAACTTTATTTTTAAAAACTTTGGGAGTGCCTCAAGTGTTGTGTGCTTTGCAAAAGTAAAACGCTAATTTCAAGTTTTTCCCAGGGTATAAATGCTTCCACTAAACACAGGGATTGTACCAAAAGTCACTGCATATAAACCCCTCTTTGATACTTCTGTGTCTGCAAACAGGTTGTTACATATAACAAGCAACGTCATTGCTTTCTTCTCGTGGAGAACAGGTATTCTTCAAAAGAGCAGCAAAGTCTAATTGGAAAAATGAAATTTCAGCTGTGAGTGTTCTGACCTTGCCCTACTCTGGTGGTCTTGAGCTTGGTCCTCTTTAAGCTTGACTCTTCTCTGGGTGTACCTTGACCTTGGTTCTTTTTGAGGAATAAACTGACCAGGAGTAAACAAGAGTGTCGATTTTCTACTCTAGACTTGGACCATTTCAACAAGACATGAAAATAGAATAGTTCATTTCTTGGAATAGATGTTTATAAAAACCACACATTTTCATAAAGAAAATATATCTGTAGACAAGTAGCTGTCTCCGAAAGATGTTCACGTTCTAATGCCCAGAATCTAGAAATATGTTACTTAGCAAAGGAGAATTAGGGTAGCAAATAGAATTATGGTTGTTAATCAGCTGATATCCTGGACCATCTGAGTGGGCCCAAAGTAATCATAAGTGTCCTTGAATGGGAACAGGAGGTCAAAAGTGTCAGTGGTGGAGTGTTGTGATGTGAGAAAGACTTGACCGGCCATTGCTGGCTTGGAAGATGAAAGAAAATCACAATCCAAGGATCTTTCAAAACTGGAAAAGGAAAGGAGATAGATTCTTCCTAGAGCCTCCAGAAAGAATATGATGCTGACATTTGATTTGAGCCCAAGGAGATCCACTTTGGACTTTTGCCCTCCAGAACTGTAAGAAAATAAATGTGAATTATTTTAAGACAATGTGTGCAATGATTTGTAGTAACAGCAATAGAAACTAAGTCAGTGATGAATAGGAGAGCTAAGATAGTTCTAATGAGAAAAAAACACTACAGAAGCTCCTCTATTTGAATTTTGAAAGACTGGTTGCAAGTTCATTTGTTCTTTAAGTTCAAAATTACAATACGAAAACTACCACCAGTGCCACCAGTTGAGTGGTGACAGGGGTGATATCCTTTGTTCTCAGACAGAAATTATTCTTATCTATGAAATGTTATAAACTGAAAGACTGAAAATAGAGGTACTTTTTAATGTTACAAACAATAGTCCTTTCCTGGAGCAATACTTCCTATGCTGTACCTGTCTCAAACTAAAGAAATTGTGACAGAATTGGGCATCTTCTTTACCTCCATTTCTGGGCTTGCAATGCTCACAGGATTTGACTCTGAAAACAGCTCCATCATATTCCCCAAGGGCTCATCCAAGCAGCAGGAGCCAGCCTCTCCTACTCCACTGAAGCCACTACATGCAAAGAAGGCACGAGTGCTGGCCTAAATGCTTTTCAGGTTGTTTCATGTTGTGACTTTATTTAAAATAGGAAAATAAAATTAAAAGTATTTCTTTCTAACTCAGCCCACCCCCCCACAAAAAAAATATTGGCCAACGTCCTAATTCCCTAGCTTCTAAACACCTTAAGCTTTTACTTCATGTGTTTATAGAACTGCAGCTTTCTTGACGTTTCCAATTATTCAGTTTTTATTGACCTTTGCCCTTCACAATCTTACTAAGAATTTCTTGGTTAGGCAGCTCTTGTTAGCTTCTATAATTCTAACCATATCTATACACTCATTCATTCTATATATTTAGTGCCTACTGTTTGCCAAGCATTATTCTGAGTCCTGCAGTTGCAATATGAATAAGAATGATAAAATCCTTGCCCTTATGGAATGTTTATGTTCTAATGGAAACGGGGGAAGATAGAAAATAAACAAATAAACATGTACCTACATATATACATACATTAAGGATTGTGATTTCAGGTGGTGATACTTGGTGTGAGTCAAATTAAACCATGGGAACCAGAGTAATGTAGAGGAGATTGCTTTAGCTAAGATGGTATCATAATTATTCTGAATTTTAAAAATATATATTTTATTTTGTCATTTCTAACTTTCTGCTGTCCCATATTTCCAGATAATCAGAAATGAGGACTAAGCTCTGATTTTTTATCTTACCCAAATTCCTACCTAAGGGGTCTAGAGAGTCATGTTCTACAAACCAGGAATTCTCATCAGATGGGTTTTATTTGATCCTATATATTGTGACATACTTTTCAGTCTGACTCTGGCATAACATTATGAGACAAGGAAAAAACTAACCCCAAAATACATTTCCTTGACATACCTTGAAATTGCCCTTTAAAGTCTCTTGTGGGAAAAATCCACATTCTATAGAGAATCCTCTTCCCCCTTTGTTTCCCTTCTTTCCTTCTCAGATCCAGAAGATAATCAACTAAGAGCCAGACACCCTTTCAAGTTCCATAAAAAACAATTTACAAACTGCTCTCTCAAAAGTCTGCTATCTAAGAGCTTATCTGCATGATAAAACTTGGTCTCCACAATCCTTTATGTTTGACCTGAACATTCCTTTCTATTGATCCTAGGCCTTTAGACAAACTCAACCAACTGTCAACTAGAAAATGTTTAAATTTACCTATAGCCTGAAAGACCATCCCCACCCACTCCACCCAGTTTGAGTTGTTCCACCTTCCTAAATCAAACCAATGGATTTCTTAATAGTATTTTATTGATGTCTCTTGCCTTCCTAAAATATATAAAACCAAGCTGTACCCCACACCTTGGGCACATGTTCTCAGAACCTCCTGAAAGCTGTGTCATGGGCCATGATCACGTATGTTTAGCGCAGAATAAATCTCTTCAAATATTTTATAAAGTTTGACTCTTTTCATCAACAGAAAATATATATAAACTGGCATTTTAGGTGAAAATAATGATTACATGGCATATACTAATGCACACAAACAGAAACACATAAATCTTCACTAATCATCAACCACTAAAGCAGTCACTTAAACTACCTTAGATTTATAAACCTGTTAATTTTTATTACACCTATTTTCTTTTTATCGATTTAAAAACCATCCCTAACCTTTTAAACAAGAAAACTTTCTAACACATCTTATAGAAGGAATAACTCATACTCAAGTACCCATCCAGGTGGAAAAATAAAGAATCATTGAGATAAAATCAAAATATATAAACACAAGTTGTTAAATTTGTAATGTTGAAAATTAGTCAGACTATTACTCACACAATAGCACCTGTATGAGAATATAATGATAATTTAATAAAGAAAATCCACCCACATGGGAAAAGCAATTCGGCCAACTTTGATTAAAAATGGATTAACTTTTTACAAATCAGCACTTAGGAATAAATGATACTTTTATGCAAAAGGGTTCTCCATAGACAAACTATGCTGATTTATACATCACACAAATAACCAAAATTAAAAATTAAAAAGAAAAATTCATCACAGATTAAAAAGCTATCTCTTCTTCTGCATTTAAAATATAATTTGATTTTTTAAATCTTAATTTATGCTTTTAAAACAAATATGCTATTAACAAGTCAGAAAAAATACCATGTATGATATATACATATATAACAATATATACAAAGTATGATACATTAAAATATTAAGGACTTTTCTTTGAAGTCTTAAGTTTGTTAATGACAGATTCAGAAATAGCTTTCTAAACTATAAAAGCCAGAGAAGTGTGATTACTCTATTTACCTATTCTATATTGTCTTTTCTGCCACTCAAGAGGTAGCCTAAATGTAAATTGGGTACATTGCACACATTTTGGGCTATATATGTGAAATATTTTTAAACAAATATTATTTCAAAAGACAATACAATTATTTACATGTACTTACGTGTGTTTTATGAAGTAAATATTAACAAGAATAGGCTTCATAGATAGCTATTTAAATGTGAAAAATATCTTGCCATTTGCCATCAGGCCATTTAAAATGAAAAGAAAAAATTTCTACTCATGCTGTAGAATTTGGGAATGGATGCCTTGAAAATCCCTAAGGCAGAAGTAGATCTTTTAGAAATGGAACAAAGTCTAAAACTCATTTAACCTCTATCCACATTATATAGATGAGGAAACTGGTTTACAGATATGTTAAGGGTTTTGATTCAAGTAATTCAAGTAATTAGTGACATCGTGTGATTAACTTCATGACCCAAACTCTGAGCCTGGGTGTTTTCCAACTTTGTCATATTTTGCTGTACTCATCGTGAAACAGGAGAGTTCCCTGACCCCCCCCTCCCCCCCGCAGGTCATGCAACAGGGATGTGGCTCTCTGTTCAGCCACCACAAGCTCAAACCCCTTACAGGATGGGAAGCATGCGGATGGGCAGGTGCTGGAACTGAGGGGAGCTCTTTTGGGCTCTGGCCCCACAGCAGCATCTAAGAGTAGGTGTCTGAGACTCCCAAAGCCCAAGTGGTTGTGTGTTACAGTGAACTCTTTTAGCTTTGCCATCCATGGATGCCTTAAGGATTAACCAGCTCAGTGGACCTTCTGCCTTTTTGCAAGAGCAGGGGGCCATTGTGCCAGTTTTCTGTATCTCAAGATCTTGTCCAGCATCCCAGAAGACTCGGGTCACACATGGATTTGAAGGATGAATATGGGGGGTTTATTGAGTGGTGGAGGTGGCTCTCAGCAGGCTAGATGGGGAGCTGGACAGGGAATGGAGCGGGAAGATGATCTTCCCCTGGAGTTTGGCCATCCAGCAGCTGATTCTCTGACTGTCCCCAGCCAAACTCCTCACAACATTCCTTTGCTTCTCATCCTCTCTGCCATGCCATTCTGTCATTTGTCTGTTTGTCTCCTCGTCAGCTTCTGAGCCTGGGGTGTGGGGTTTATATGGGCATAAGATAGGGGGTGTGGTGGGCCAAAAGGCAACTTTTTGGCTGTGAAAACAGAAATGCCTGTTCTTACTTAGGGCTGTGGGTATCCAGGCTTAAGGGTGGGGCTTTTGCCAGGGAACCACTCTCTTCTTCCCAGTACTTCCCTGTCTCCTGTCCATATCAATTGGAAATCTCTTACCTATTCATTATAATTTATCAAACTAAACTTTCAAATAAACAAAAACAAGTGTATTTTTAATTTTTCATATAGCTAGCATTACTCAACATTTCAAGAATACCAGTAATTTATTAAAATTCCACTAACTTTACTGAAGAGCTAATAATGTGATTTAATTTCCTGAGTTCAAAGAAAGATTTTGATGCAGCAAAATATATGTTCTCTAGCCTTGGTTCTCTACACACTTAACAGTTCTTGTTAGGGCTACAGATTTAGGAATTTCTATTAAAAGAATTTTTTCAAAGAAAATCGAATACCACATGTTCTCATTTACAAGTGGAAGCTACGCAATGTGTATACATTGACATAGAGGATGGAATAATAGATGTGGAGACTTGGTGGGGGGAAGGGATGAGAAATTACTTAATGGGTATAATGTACACTATTCGGGTGATGGTTATAGACTTCACCACTATACAATGTATTCATGTAATAAAACTGAACTTGTACCCCTTAAATTTATGCAAACATTTTTAAAGAGATTTTTGTGTAAAGCAAATCTTATTATCCATAACCTGTTTCTCTTCATCTTACTTTCTCCCTCAAAAGGATTTTCATCTTTCAGTTGTGATACAAAGTAGCATATATTAGTGGGTAATAAATTATAATTTTGGGGGAAATGTCTATTTCTGTAATGAAAAATTATCAAAAGACTTAATGGACTGTTTCAATCAGCTTTAGGTCATTAAAATCAGAGGTATTTTCAAAGATGGTTTATAGACTATTTACTCCAGAATTACCTAGGGCTCTTGTTGAAATGGGAAATCTGGGTCCAATTGTAACCCTACTGAATTTAACTTTTAGAGGTGAGGCCCTCAGTTCTACATTTTTAACAAGAACTCCAAAAATTTTTCTCGCACAAAACTATTGAAGTTTTTGAAGACAATGACAGCTTCATATTTGTCTGAGATCTTCATTGTTCATTAAAAAATGTTTAGTACGTGGTCGCAAACTAGTATTTAATTAAACAAAATTAACTCTGACTTCAGTAGGAAAAATGGGGGAGGAATGGAGTTCATAGAGAAATGGGGAGGATAAAACTCAAATTCTTGTAATTTTTTATTTTTATTTTTGGAGACAGGGTCTCACTCTGTTGCTCAGGCTGGAGTACAGTGGCACCATCTCTGCTCACTGCAACCTCTGCCTTCTGGGCTCAAGCCATCCTCCCATCTCAGCAGCCTCCTACGTAGCTAGGACCACAGGCACCTACCACTACATCTGGCTAATTTTTGTATTTTTTAGAGAAGGAGTTTCACCATGTTGCCCAGGTCGGTCTTGAACTCCTGAGCTCAAGCAATCCACCCACTTTGGCCTCCCAAAGTGCTGGGATTACAGGTGTGAGTCAACATGGCCCGGCCTTAATTCTTGTCATTTTATAGGAGATGAATAATGTCACATATATCCCATCCTAATTCACGAGTCCGCCATACTATGCCCACGTATCTGTTAATAGGCCCATTTTGAGTACCTATGATATGCAAAAACTCCACCAGCTGGAGACATGCTGCTCATTTGATCTTCAAAGCATCTCACCACTATACTAGTTTTTTCAAATGAAATAAATGAGGTTTGTTCATGCATTAAAGGACTCGATTACATTCTGCACCTAAACAATTATGCTAAGACTAGAAATCAATTATATTTGAACTTCAGTTTAAGTATTTTTCCTCTAATTTTGCTACTTCTCTCACTCTTATAAATTGCTTTTTGTATTTCTGATATATATGCACATTTAAATGTATTTATTTCTCCATAGATGGAAAATCTTAAGAAACAGAATTTATAAATTTAAATATTTACAATATTAAAAGATATTATGGTATATATTAACATGTTTTCATATATTGATATAATTCATATTTATTTTCAATAAACCTAAAATTAGCACATTAGAAAATATAGTTCTGTAAATTGATGTTAAGGTAGCTATATTAACATCTTTATAAGACAATTTCTGGGCACAACATTATTCAGGATTAAACAAAATATTTTTCCTTAAAAAAATAAAAGGAGGCTTCGTAGTTTGTGAAAATAATGCATATTGCTGTGTGTTGAAAAACTGTTCCATACATCTTATTACTTTGCATATTGTATTAGTTTCCTAGGGCTACAATAACAAAATACCACACACTGAGTAGATTAAAACAACAGAAACATACTGTTTCACAGTTCTGGAAGCTTGAAATCAAGGTGTCAGCAGGGCCATGCTTGCTCTGAAACCTGCAGGGGAGTCCTTCTCTGTCTCTGTCTAGGGTCTGGGTATTTCTTGAATTGGATCTGTGTAACTCCAGACTCTGCCTTCATCCCGGCATGGAGCTCTCCTGGTGTGTGTTTGTGTGTTCCCACGATCCTCTTCTTAAAAAGACACCAGTATACAGGATTAGGAGCCCACCTATTCCACTATCACCTCATCTTAACTAATTACAAATTTCCAAATAGGGACACATTCTGAGGTACTTGGAGTTATGATTACAATATATATTTTTCTTTTCTGAGAGAGGGATTACAAGTCAACCCAAAATACATATGAAAAACCAACTACAACAACAGCAACTTCAATGGCAATTCCAGCAATGGTTTTCCAAAGCAGTTTCTGATGATTCTTCAGAAACATGTTTTAGTCATTACTATTCTTAGTAACTGCTTCTACTTTCACTTGGCTAAATTCATCAGTAGCACACAGGGAAAGTATTTGCATGCACTTGATGCTATATTTGAAATAAAACAGAAATGACAAGTTCTTATATTTAAAAAAAAAAAACTTCTGTTTAATCAGTGGCATGCTTAGATATAAGTCAATGTTTTAATTAGCTAAAAAAGACTCTTCCTATTATATTTCAACACCTAATCAAATAAGTACTGTACTTCATGGCCAAGAACTATAAATACAATTTTCATAAGGACAAATTCATTTTTAAAGTGATAATGCCTATATATTTTTCCTTTTATAAAGGAAATTTGAACCAAATATGTGACTATGAAGAGTGAAAAAAGGTCAGGTGTGGTGGCTCATGCCTGTATCTCAGCACTTTGGGAGGCCAAGGCAGGTGGATCACCTGAGGTCAGGAATTCAAGACCAGCCTGACCAATATGATGAAACTCCGTCTCTACTAAAAATACAAAAGTCAGTCAAGTGTGGTGGAGGGGGCACCTGTAATCCCAGCTACTTAGGAGGCTAAGACAGGCGAATCACTTGAACCAGGGAGGCAGAGGTTGCAGTGATCTGAGATTGTGCCACTGCTCTCCAGGCTGGGTGACAGAGTGAGACTCCATCTCAAAATAATAATAATACATTAAAAATAAATGAATAAAAAGTGAAAGAATTGCTTTAATTCTAATCATCTCATTTAACTGTCCCACAATCCTCTCTCCAGCCAGACTGACCTGTGTGTTGCCATATTTGCTATTTCTATTACCACATCTGTTTCCAACTATGCTCCACCAAAAATGTACTTTTTAGCCTCCATTCCTTCTATTCTTCCTTTTCTTCAAGGCACAGTTTAAATGACATCTTCAGCATGAACATGTCTACTTCTGAGAATCATTCTCCTCCTAAACCTTCATCACAATAATAGTCACAGTAGTTAGAAATGGTACATGTAGATTTCTAGAAATATTTATGCCTTTTCATGCCAAGGTTTAGTGTGCTTGAGATTCCAATAACAACACTGTGGTTAAGAACACAGGCTTTGCAATTAGACAAACTTTTCTATTTCACGATTGACTAGTGTGGCAATGGCCAAATTACTTAATATCTTCAGGTTGGTTTTGTTCTTATACAGAATGGAGATAATAAAGTAATTAATCTTGTAAGGCTAATATAACAAATACTGCACATGCTGTTGATGCTAAAACACGTTAACTTGAAACTGTTGGGCATTAGTAATTATACACAGTCATACAAATATTAGGTTGGTGCAAAGGTAATCGTGGATTTTGCTTTTGTACCAACCTAATATTTATTTCATCTCTGTTAAATAGTTGCACAAACTATTAATATCATATATAATTTTCTTTACCACAAAACGTCTATGTTAAAAAATTACAAATTTAATTTATTTTCATTTGTTCTTTGAATAAATGTTTCTCTCCTTTTTAATAAACCAATGGGTAAAAGACACAACTGAGGAAGAATTGAAAAATGAATGAATTCACTAGAATTTTGTTACTGTACTTTACTTGACAATAGGTTTTCTTAAGTGTTGGAAATGAAGAGGAAAGTAATGTTAATAGGGATTTTCCTCATGTAGCAGATCATTACAGCACGTTCTCAATATGAGCTTCTGCATTAGTCCAGGTGATACTTGTAAATTTGTGTAGAAACGTTTTTAATATTAGTGTAAAGGAGCTATAAAGGAAATATTTATGAAACATTTCTAGGGAAAATTATTAGCGATGGAAGGAATGTAAGCTAGCATGAAATCTAGTATAGTGGAAAGAGAAGTGAATTTAGACTCAGCATTGGAGCTAAACCGCCACTTAAGAGCTGCCTGACTCCAGTAAATTGTATCTCTTCTCTGGACCTCATTCTTCATCTGTAACACTAAATTTAATTGCCGTGGTAAATATATGACATTCAGTGTTTTGACCTATAAAATGGCTTTAAAAATCACCACTTATGCCTTTTAACACCTTTCCTACTGAACCAGGACCTAGCTTTAGCATTTTTTTAAACATACTTAAGACATACTCTATTTTTTTATTATTGTTAGATGCTACAAAGTGTTAATTTTATTAGCTGCCCTAATCACGGATAAATTATAAAGGTTTTATTACTTTTCAAATTCCATATTTTTATTAGAAATACAGCCATGTGTCACTTAACAATGGGGATATGTTCTGAGAAACACATCCTTGGGTGATTTCCTCATCTTGTGAATATCAGAGTGCACTTCCACAAACCTAGGTGGTATAATCTACTACACACCTAGGCTAAATGAGATAGCCTAGTCCTCCTAGGTTACAAACCTGTATAGCATGTGACTCTACTGAATGCTGTAGGCACTTGGAACACAATGGTATTTGTGTATTTAAGCATATCTAAACATAGAAAAGGTAAAGTAAAACTATGGTATTATAATTTTATTGGACCACAGTCATATATGTGGTATGTTGTTGACCATAGGTCATCATGTGGCATATGAATGTATGCTAAAATTGCACTATTATAATATGACTTTAGATTTCTTGTATGAATATTAGCTTTATAAAATGTTTTACATTTAAAAATCCATAAAATATCCATTATCAGAAAATAACTTTGGATGTAATTTTCATGTGCTACTTTTAAAATAAGAGGTACAGCATGATACAATATTAATGTATGAATTCAACCACTGACAGTGAGTGCTTTCTCTTTCTCTCATTACAAAACTCCAACTGACAGGTACACTTTCATCACAACTCAGCTTAAGCTATAACTTCTCCATGAAGCTTTTAAAAGATTAAGCCAAGTAAAAATTTTTAAAGATCAGAAAGCATGTAATAAGATAACAGAAGACAGACCACACAGTTAGAAGACATGAAATCTCAGATTCAATAAGAGTAAACTTAACTCTATGCTCTTTATAAAAGACATACCTAATACAAAAAAAAATGACAAAAAATATAAGAATAACATGATAGTTTTTGATAGCAGCACTTTGGCTCACAAGGTATATTAAGTGATTATTTAACTGAACCCACTTACCAATTGATATAGTTTAGATGTGTGTCTACTCCCCCTTCACCTTCTGCCATGACGGTAAGTTTCCTGAGGCCTCCCCAGAAGCCAGATGCCGGCATCATGCTTCCTATACAGCCTGCAGAACTATGAGCCAATTAAACCTCTTTTCTTTATAAATTACCCAGTCTCACATATTTTTAATAGCAATGTGAGAACAGACTAATATGCCATGTTGGATACAACTTAGGAAAGCATATCTTAAAATCTTTCCATGTGATGTTAAAATCATCATCATCATCATCATCATCATCATCATCATCATCATCAGACTAAAACCTAAGTGAAGTTGGAAACCAAGAATGAAGCATTGATTACAAGTTTCATCTTTAGGGTAATTGTTAAACCTCATAAACTTAAATTTAAATCTTCATAGTCTTATCCAACTTAAATTTATGTCTTCATAGTCTTCTGTAACTCCTGCAAAATCAGGAGTCTTCTTCCAGAAGAAATCCATCTTGCAACTTTAGGCTCCCAACTGTCTAAACATACTGTAAATATTAATTAGATACAGCCATCTTGCTGCTATGAAACAGTAATAATTATTAGCCATCCATTATGTAGTCCAAATTCCAATATGTTATTATTTATAGTGATCCTTGACATGTAGTTCACTGAGGGACCTGGCAGAGGAAAACCCAATCATTTGGAGAAACCCATATTTATTCCAGGATTTAGAAAATTCCCATAAATGAAACTCCAAGGCATATAATCTCACATTCATAAAAGCACAGAACACTAAAAGAAATAGAAAAAAAGACAACAAAAACAGCTATTTGCAGATCAGAGGCATGAAGACTTCAGATACAACCACTATCAGACAGCATATAAAAGAAATAGTTTTGTATGTTTAAAGACACAAAATAAGCAAAGCAGATAAAATATAAAATAAAAACACAGAGTATAATAAATTACAAAACAGATTTGATAAAGAGCCAAATAGAACTTGTAGACCCCAGAAATGCAAAACAAATCATTACAACTATAGAAAGAAATTCTGAACTGGAAGATATTACATAGAGTATAACACAGATGGACATGGAGACACCAAATATGAAAGGCAGGTTAAGTGTCATGGAAGATCCAGTGAGAAGGTTTATAGGCCTAGGAAGAATAGGAAAGGGAATATGACAGAATCCAGAGAGGGCAGCTGTGAGGAAAGAGCTGCCTGACAGGAGTTGTGACCTTCAGTAAATGACCAATCATCCTGGCAAAGAGGGATTAATGGAAATCAGTGACCAAACTCACTGTCTCATATTATTTGAACATATTTGGAAACCAGAGGACAATAGAGGTCACTGATACAGTCCCTACATGTCATCCTTTTAGGGAAAATGTAAATTAAGAGGATTCAAAAAATGATATCCAGAACAATATACAACTGAGGTTCCAGAAGAAAATAAGGAAGACAATGAGGCAGGAGAAAAAGTAAAAGAGAGAATTACTGAGAATTTTTCAAAATAGATGAAAGATTCAATTATCTAATACAAGAGCCCAGGAAATTCAAAGCAGACTAAATAAGAAGAAAACAATATTTAGTGAAATTATGAAAAAAAAGAGCAGGACATACATGAAAACAAGTATGATTTAAGGGAAGCTAGTCAGGAAAATACATCATCTTTAAATAAGCAACAGATTTACTGACAGCTGACTTCTCAAGAGCAACACTGGAAGCCAGAAAATGGTGGAACACAATCTTCTATCTCCTGCAATAAAATAAAAGTCAACCTGGAATTCTACACTCAGTGAAAATATCATACATGAAGGAAGACAAATTAAGAAAATTTCAGAAAAAGAGATTTTGCCATCAATAGAATTACTCAATTAAAATAGTAAAGAATGCACTTCAGGCAAAAAATAAAATTATCCCAGATAGAAGATCCTAAAGAGATCTTTAGGAAGAACTAAAATGCAAGCAAACGATTATATATTTGGTGATATTTCAATAAAAATAAGACTATAAAATTATTATAATAATATTTCAGGAATTAAAAACCAAGATAAAACTAAAATACAAAATAAAGATAGCATACAAGTAAGATACAAAATAATTAGAGATAAAGTGATTGAAATTTCACTGCAATGTTTGGAAGAAAGGTTGAAACCCTGAAGAACTTGCTCTTGATATTTGAGTTTAAATTTGACATATTAAACATTTAGAGTAAATGCTAAAATAATGGTACCAGGGTGTATAACTTTCAAACTAGTAGAGGAAAATACCAGATTAGAAAACCAATCAATTAATACAAAAAAGTAAGAAAATAAGAGATAATTAATATAAAAAAGAGAAGACAAATTGAAAGTTTCAAAATTCATAAAGCAAAACATATGACTGGAAGAAGTAACAGAAATCTAGAATTATATTTAAGGATTTTAATACCTTGTTTGAATAAATGACAGAACAAATAATTAGAAAATTAGTGGAACATGAAAACAACAGTATCAACCAACTTAAAGTAATTGACATTTATAGAGTATTCCACTAATTAATACCAAACTATACATTTCTTTCAAAAGAATATGTAACATTTACCAAGATAGACTATATTCTGGGTCACAAAATAAATCTTAAAAGATTGACAATAATACAAAGTATGTTCTCAGATTATGATGAAATTATATTAAAAATTGATAGTACAAAGATTTCTAAAAATCACAACCATTTGAAAACTAAATGACAGAATTCTAAATAACATATGGGTTGAAGAAGAAAGTCAGAAGGGAAAATTGAGTATATGTTCAACTAAAAGAAAATGAGAACAAAACATTACAAAATTTTGGAGAATTCTACTAAAGCAGTTCTTAAGAAAGATTAATGGACTAAACATCTATATTAGAAAAGGGGGAAAAAGATCTCAAGTAAAATATTTCAACTTCTTCCTTAAGATATTAGAAAAAGAAAGGCAAATGAATCCCAATGTAAGCAGAATAAAAGTAATAATAAATTATTAGAGGAGAAATCAATGAAATAGATAATTGATTTAAAATTCATTAAAAGCCATAGACCAAAATTTCGTGCTTTGAAAATATCAACAAGTTCAGGAAAAAAAAATTGACAGAAGACACATGTACCAATATCAGGAATGACAAAATAGGATAACAGACACTATATGTATATTTAAAAGATGAGAATTTTATGAACATTATGAAATCTGTTAAGATCTATGAATAATTATTCAGACCCAGCAAGTAAAGGAAAACCCTGATAACTTCTAGCCATATTCAGAAATGATATAAATAAGTTAGCTACATAACAAAAAATGCTGAATGTGCACAATTAGGTGACTGCAATTGGTGAGTTGTACACGTTACAATGTCTATGCAAATAATTTGTTTCAAGTATGTGCCATTATGCTGGTGTAAGAAAAGAGTGTTTCAGTGACTCTTTAATTTGGTGGTAGAGAACCTTCATGGAGTGTAACAACAATCAAGGTTTTGAAAGCATATGAACATGGGTTTGAATAATAACTCCGCATACATACATATCTGGAAGTTATTAACCTCATGTATAGGTAACTCTATCATGGTGAATTTATAAAATAAAATGAAATAAAACAACAATGGGCCAAGTAAGACCATCCTCAATTCCTTTTCTCCCTGACCCATTCAACCACTAGAGGAAAGCATCTAGAATCATAAAATAATCAGCATAAGGAAAAGAAGCTCAACTTCAGCAAGAATTGGATTCACCTATTTGGGTGCAATGTAGAGAAAGCAGAAAATTACCTACAGAAGGGGATCAGATATACATAAGTGCAAAGAGCACATGTCAGATAGCCCAAGCGTTCTGTGAATAAGAGCACATGTCAGATAGCCCAAGCGTTCTGTGAATAAGAGAGAGAGAGAGAGAGAATCTCTGAGCTGTGGTTCTGCCTATTTTTTCTAGTAAAAGCTTTGACCCAGAGGCAATATTGTATCTATTGTTGTGGATTGAATAGTTGTGACATAAGTTGAAGTCCCAACCCCCAATGTGACTATATTTGGAGATAGGGCCTTTACAGAAGTAAATAAGTTTAAATGAAGTCATGAGGGTGGGGCCTTAATTTGATAAAAATTAATGTTTTTATAGGAAGAAACACAAGCACGTTTTCTCTCTCTCTCTGGCTCTGTCTCTGTCTCTGTTTTCTCTCTGCCACATGAGGATACAATGAGAAGATAACTTTCTGCAAGACAGGAAGAGGGCTCTCAACACAACCAGACCATGCTGGCACCTTGATCTCACAATTATACCCTCCAAAATTATGAGAAAATAAATTTCTGTTATGTAAGCCACCCAGTCGATGGCATTTTGTTATGGTCATTTGAGCTGACTAAGATATGTTTTTATTATAAGTTTTTATTTTCATTCTATTAAGTAGTTGGTGCCTGGTGAAGGTAGATTACATATTGAAGGCCTCTTGTAGAGCAAAAACACAAAATGTACATGCACTGAAGATTAGATTAATACAGAGGCTGCGTTTTAGATTAATACAGAGGTGGGCATTGAGGGGAAGTGTGTTGAACCTGCTGATGACCTTAAATTCTGCTTCTATCATTTTTAAGATTATAATTTAAGCTGCAGTGTTTCTCCCTTTACTTCTCTTCTTTCTCTTGCCTCTCCTACTCTGATACAACAAGTAGTCAGTGGGTCACCAGAGTAATTGTGGACAGTGGAGAGCAAAATGAAAGAGGAGTGAAATGCCATTTCAGTTGCTTTTTTTTTTCATTTCATGTTTGCTTTAATCTCATATAAAAATATAGAGGCTGAATATGCTCAGCAAATGATGTAGCAACTCATTTTCAGAAAACTTTTAAAAATTAATTTATGCCAGGAACAGAGACTGATAGGCTCAGCTTTTAACAAGACACACTCCCACTGGAATTTGGGATAAGAAATTCAAATAACTTTATGCCTATCAAAAATCGACCTGGGGATAGAATTCCATCAGCCTAATCAGGATTCTTGCCTTTGAAGTGCTCCTTTTGTTTCTTCATGCCTTTTCCTCTGGCACCCTTATTTCATGCACAAGATGATAAATATATAGGCATGTTCAGTGACCTTGTTCAGTCTAACAAAATTATATCAAAGTCCAAATGAAGTGTAAAGCTAGTTAAAGGCTTTTCATTACTTCTTCACTTACATAATGAAGTTATCAAAAAAAACTTACATTAAAATGCTGAGGGTTTTTAGAAGACTTTGTATTGGACAAAGTGCAGCATCCTTTCTTGATAAAAACTCTTAACACTTTAGCTCTAGAAGGAAAATATCCCAACATATTAAAGTTTATTTATTAAAATCCCAGGATTAACATTATAATCAGTGGAGAACAACGGAAAGTTTTTCTGCTAAGATCTAGTACAAGACAGGGATGCCCACTCTCACCACTTCTATTTAGCGTAGTACTGGAAGTACTAGGAGGAGCAATCAGACAAGAAAAAGAAATAAAAAGCATTCAAATAAGAATGGAAGAAGTAAAATTATTTCTATTTACAGATTACATGATCCTATATGTAGAAAACCCCAAAGATCTACCAAAAGCTGTTAGATGTAATAAATGAATTCAGTGAATTTTCAGGATATTTCAATCTACAAAAATCAGTAGTATTTCTATACACAAATAATGATCCAACTGATAAAGAAATCAAGAAAAAACTGTTACTTTTGGGAAAGTAAAAAAAAATGAATAAATTTAACCAAAAATGTAAAGATTTATAAATGTTTTATACATTGATGAAAGAAATTGAAGAAGATACAAATAAATGAAAAGGTATATTATATTTGTGGATGGGAAGAATTATTAATATCATTAAAATGTCCTCCTTGCCCAAAGCAACATGCAGAATTAACACAATTCCTATCAAAATTCTAATGATGTCCTTCACAAAAATTGAAAAACAAATCCTAAAATTCATACAAAACCACAAAAACCTGAAATAGACAAACTAATACTGAGAAAGAAAAGCAAAGTTGAAGACATGACACTTCCTGATTCCAAATTATATTACAAAGCTATAGTAATTTAAAAAGTATTGTATGGTCAAAAAAGAGACACAAAGGCCAATAGAACAGAACAAAAAGTCTAGAAATAGATTCAAACATATAAGGGCAACTAATTTTCAATAATGTCACCAGGAGGACACAGTGGGTAATAATAATCTCTTCAATAAGTGGTCTTGGAAAACTGGATTTCCACCTGCAAAAGAATAAAAGCGGACCCTTAGCTTATATCACACAAAAATCAACTCAAAATTGATAAAAGACCTAAATATAAGACTGAAATTATAAAACTCCTGGAAGAGAACATAGAAGGTCTTCTTGATGTTGGCCTTGACAATGATTTTCTGGATGTCACATTAAAAGCTCAGGCTACAAAAGCAAAAATAAATAAATGGAACTACATCAGACTAAAAAGCTTTTGTACAGCAAAGGAAATACTCAAAAAATGAAAAGCCAATCTAGGTACTGGGAAAAAATATTTACAAAACAAACATCTTGTAAGGGGTTAATATTTAAAATTTATAAAGTACTTTTACAACTTATTAGCAAAAAAACAAACTGATTGAAAAAATGGGCAAAGGATTTGAACAGCCATTTCTCCAAAGAAGACATAAACATGGCCAACATGTATATGAAAATGTACCTAACATGACTAATAATCAAGGAAATACAAGTTAAAACCACTATGAGATATCACTTCACACCTGTAAGGACAACTGTTATAAGAAAGATAAGAGATAGCAAATGTTGGTGTGGGTGTGGAGAAAACAGAACCTTAGTATATTGTTGGTAGGAATGTAGATTGAAACAGTCCTTAATTAGAAATAGAGCTACCATACAATCCAGTAATACTTTTTCTGGGTATACACCCAAAGGAGATGCAATCACCACCTTGTAAATATATCTGCACTCTCATATTCATTAAAGCATATTCACAATAACCAAGATCTGGAAAAAATGTTAATGTTATATCTGTGCGCATACATATATATACAGTTTGTGTATACACACACAATAAAATTTTATGCTATTTGCCACATCAATGATGGACCTGCAGAACATCATGCTAAGTGAAGTAAGTCAGACACAGAAATAGAAATCTTGCATGATCTCACTTTTATGTGGAATACACACACACACACACACACACACACAAACACTAACACATGCACACTCCTACAGCTGACCCTTGAGCAATGTGAGGGTTAGGGGTGCCAACCTCATACACTATCAAAAATCTGTGTATAACTTTTTACTTCCTGAAACCTTTACTACCGAAAGTTTACTGTTAACTGGAATCCAGTAATATAAAGTTGATTGTGACATCTTTTTTATGTTATATGTACTGTACAAAGAACTTAAACACAGAGAGATAGAAAATTTAACAGTGGTTACCATTACCACAGGGTGGGGAGGCATGGTCGACAGACATAGGTCGAACGATAAAAAGTATCAGCTATGTAGGATGAGTGAGTTTAGAGATCTAATGCACAATATGAAGATGAAGTTAATAAAACTACTTTGTATTAAGGATTTTTGCTCGATAAGTAGATTTTAGCTGCCCTTGTCACAAAAAAGTAACTATGTGAGATGACAGATATGTTAATCTGCTTCATAATAAACATTTTACTATCCCATATCATCATATTGTAAACCTCAAACATAAACAATACAATTTCTTTAAAAAATTAAACTTAAAACATCATCCTGGGGTTAGAATTCCATCAGCCTACTCTAGACCCTTGCCTTTGAGGTGCTCCTTTTGTCTCTTCCTGTATTTCTTCTGACACCCTTACTTCATGCACAGGATGATAAATATACAGGCATGTTAGGTGAGCTTGTTCAGTCTAATCCATCACAGTACAAATGAAGTGTGAAGCCAGTTAAAGGCTTTTCATCATTTCCTCACTTATATAATCAAGTTATCCAAAAACATCTTACATCAAAATGCTGAGGGTTTTCAAAAGACAGACCATAGATTACTAAGAAAATAACTAGTTTCTAAATGTAGTCTTATTTTAAAATGTGTTCTTTTGGGATAATGGCAATTCATAAACCCCCAAAAGAGAAATATATATATTTTAAAGTATGTAACATTAAATCATTATAGAAGCAGAGGGCTTTCAACATATTAAAAGCTCTCTATAATTTAATGGTTTTAAATTATTTAAAGTTGAAAATTATACAAAACCATGACCACTCAGGACTGTGGACACTGGTGCCATATTGCTGAACCATGAGTAACTTGACCTTTCGTGGTTACCATCTTTACTTGAGAGAGAATGACTCACTCACTTTATACCTTATATATCATCTTCAGCCAGAAAACACAACCACGAGATTTAAATCCACTTGGTGAATTAAAAATGTATCAGTTTTGCAAAATATCCATTCACCCTTCATTTAACAGCAGTAACTCATGCCATTTTCTGGCCAGTTTTTCTTACTACTCTCTGTACTTCCAGTCTGCTTAATTGGACTCAGGTGTATTTTGAAAGCCAAAATTCTCAGCTATCTTCCCACAAAGGCAGATGTACAGGGAAACCACAAAAAAAAAAAAAAAAAAAAAAAAAGAGGAAGGATAACACCTTAGGTCCTATGAATATGATCCAGCTCTTAGAATGAAAATATAAATTTTCCATAAATTTGATGAAAACAGTAAACACATATCAAAAAAATTTAGTGTGCCATTCTAAGAGCATAATGAGTTGAACTACACTGTGATGGACACAGAGCTTTAGCATATTTTGCGAAGGTCAACTTTTTCATGACGCTTAACAGGTATTAACTGCCTTTAATGAATATATCTTTAGAGTTTGTGATAAATGGGTGGTAGACTTCAAAACTTGTTTTAGCTTATATACTCTCAGACTTATGAGGGGCATTATTATGGTCATCAATAATATTATCAATAAGTATTTATTGAGCCTGCATCAATATAATGAGATTGCATTATCTTTTATGATCACCATGGTTGTAAAGATTAAATGAGACAATATATGTGACAATGCCAGGCACTGAATAAATGTTTACTAAACATTAGCTTACTTATAGTTCCTTCCCTCAAAAAGCAAACAGTCTGTTAGGGTTGCCCAATAAATTTTTGACCACAGTGAGATATTTCTATGATTTTGGTGGGAGAAGCATTCCCAATGATGCTATGGGAGTAGGGAAGGGCAGAGTCTTTTAAATCCAATTAGAAGAAATTATACTTAAAATAAGTTTTGAAGGACATATAAGAGTTAAATAGTATGAAAAAATTTATTCAAAACTAATGAATGAAATCGCTGTGGAGGTGAGAAGAAATGTGATCAGAACACTGGAGAGAAAGCCATTGTAATATCTGGTTGGCATGTTACTCATGTTCACAGGTCACAAATACTCATGGGTAATTATGACAGCTCCTATGTATGTTAATAAAGGCATCAAAGAAAATCTGACAAAATTAATCTAAATTGGAATAACTAGTTATCGTTGGTTACTTATGGAGACCCCACATTGGAAAAATCTTGTTTTTCATTTTATAGTAACATATTTAATGTTACTATAAATTTAAATTATATACATATTTAAGTGTTCATTTTCTATCATTCAATAAATATTGCAATTAATTAAATGCTAAGTATAGACTACCAGAAAAATGTCTTATGCATGTATTTGCACTTAATAGTACTTTCGTCCTTTTATAAACATCTTTATTTTACTATTTATTCAAATAATTCCTTTCCAATGTGAATACGGAAAGCCTGTAAATTCCATCATCATAAGTGATACAAAGAGCATGTGATTATTCATGAGCTGGAGTGTTTCCATTACCATAAGTTACTGTTAACTTAGAAAAATGACTATATCACTAAGTAACATTAACAATAATAATATAGAGTAGTAATATAATATATATTTGTTTATGTCTACCCACTTGATTTGAAAGTGTATGGCTCTATGCCATTAAATTATCAAATGTTTATTATACTATGTAATATTAAGTGAAATAAGTGATTGGAAGATTATAGGAATGATCGTTTCTCAAATAATGGTTAAAATTTTAAAAATCAAAGCTATTACACCATTAAAAGAAAAAAGTAGGAATACATTATTTTTTTCAAAGGTTATTAAGGAAGGCACACAAATTACTAGAGTACCAAGCCTAAAATGAATTTAAGTACACTTTTTAGGAATAATAAACTAAAAAAATAAAACTTATCATCAAAGTCCTCAGTATACTGACTTTTCCTGTCATCCAAATGCCTCATCACATTGGAAACTGGGCTGGGGAAGAAAAGGCATTCAGCTTTTTAAAGTTTGGTTCAGGAGATTTCTCAACAAATACTGAAATCTAAAGTTAAGGAAACAATAGTGATATAGCAAATCCAATATTTCTTTCATTTTTCAATTAATCTATTAAGAATGGCATTCTGATTTGACCAAGTTTAGTCCATTCTGTTGGGTAAAATTTATAGTGGGTGCTTGTCCATCTGGCCGGCACCCTGATCACTATGTCATAGCCCGTCTCTCCAACAGTCTTCACGCTCCCATGGGGTAGAATTAAGATGTCAAACCACAACCTCTTGGCCCAATATGGAGTCTTTACCCTAATCATGTCTATTTACCCATCCCCAGATGCTCCTTTCTTGTCTGCCCCTCATTTTCTCTAGTCTATAAGAGCAGAAACTATGACATCATCTATGTGGTTTCATTATTTCCCTAGTGCCTAGAATGAAGAAGATGAGTAAATTTGTTTAATAACATAAAATGAAAACCTATAAGCAAATTAAATTCTTGTTTTTGAGATTATAATCACTTTATAGGTGGTAAACAAGGTATACCTTTTCTCATAAACAAGAATTTGCTTATAAGCTTCAAGTTTATTTTATTAACCAAATTTCCTTATCTTACCTTCTTTATTCTAAGCACCAGCGAAATAATGAAGCCACTAGACGATGCTATAGAATATTGAATTATAGACAGAAAGATCTTTGCAAGTTACAAGTTACATAAGTCTCCCCTTCTTAGTTACATACACAGAGATACACAAATTCATTATCTTGATCCCCACACAAGAATTTTTTTAAAGAAAAAGGATAAAAATCAAGGTAAAATATACGTAAATAAATATCTTAAAATAATTTTAGGAAGTTTAAAAGAGTGTGTGTGTGTGTGTGTGTGTGTGTGTCAGATTATTATAAATGGACACTTTTAAAAAGTCATCATCGGCTGGGGGCAGTGGCTCACGCCTGTAACCCCAGCACTTTGGGAGGCAGAGGCGGGCGGATCACGAGGTCAAGAGACCAGGACCATCCTGGCTCACACGGTGAAACCCCGTCTCTACTAAAAATACAAAAACCTAGCCGGGCGAGGTGACGGTCGCCTTTAGTCCCAGCTACTCGGGAGGCTGAGGCAGGAGAATGGCGTGAACCTGGGAGGCGGAGCTTGCAGTGAGCTGAGATCCTGCCACTGCACTCCAGCCTGGGCAACAAGAGAGACTCCACTCCACCTCAAAAAAAAAAAAAAAAAAAAAAAAAAAGGCACTATAATTACTTCACAGAATCACAGAATTCTTAAAACTGAAATCTAATGGAGTAAAAATTTGATACACTACAAAATGCAAGTTTTGAGTACAAAAGAAACCAAATACATATTTCCAAATATTTAAGTTTTGTATTTAAATCAACACTTAGACAAAACTGTGTGTAGGGTATTCCTTTCCTTTCTCATTCTTATTCTTTCTAGAACAATTAAACACACATTCCAGAACAGATTTTTTATCCTGAAAAATAATTTATTCTTGAACACTGATGGCAAATATAATTTATTTAAAAGATGATCAATAAAATTAACAATTGGTTATAATTTGGGCAAACCAATTTTATTTGCTCCAAAGTGCATATGATGACTATTTTTTCCAATTATTACTTTCAAACCAGATGAGTGAGGTTGACTACTTGTGCTGAATGTCACAAGTACAGATTACTTTTACAATAGCAAATCAGACAAATTGTTAGATTAAAATAATAATGGCAGATGCAATGTAGTATTGTTTGGATGTGTTTTCCCTCCAAATCCCATGTTGAAATGTAATCTGCAACGTTAGAGGTAAGGCCTGGTGGGAGATGTTTGGGTCATGGGGGTAGATGACTCATAACTGGCTTGGCGCTATCCTCTCAGTAATGGATGAGTTCTTGATTTATGAGATCATGTGAGAGCCGGTTGTTTAAATGAACCTTGCACATCCTCCCCTTTCTCTTGCTCCCTCTCTTGCCATGTGACATGTCTGCTCCCACTTTGCCTTCTGACATGATTGGAAGCTTCCTGAGGTCCTCACTAGAAGAAGATGCCAGAGCCACACTTCCTGTACAGCCTGCAGAATCGTGAGCCAAAATAAACCTCTTTTCTTTATAAATTACTCAGCCTCAGATACTTTTCTAGAGCAGTGCAAGGGCAGACTAACACACAATTCCTTTCCTTTCTCATTCTTAAAACATGTTTCCCAATTTTATAACAAGTGCCATTCTATTGTTAGAAAGTATAGTCAGGGAGGTTTTTTTTTTTTTTTTTTTTAAGAAAACGGTAATTACTCTGTAGAAATTGTTTCACACTATAAAGTCAACAAACCTTCTAAAACGTGTCCATTAGAAAACACTAGTCAATATTTCCTTCTGACTTAAAACAAGAAATTTCAAAGATAATAAAGGTATTCTTCAAGGCTCAGGACATGCTGAGATTCAATGTGTAATCTTGGGCTTTATGCGTGACTAGTCCATAGTAGGAGATGGGAAAAAAACAATAAAGAAAAAGAAATAATCACCTGTATCAAAACTGACAAATTTCACCATAACCTCTCAGCTTTTTGGTTGCCAATTACACAAGTAAAAGAGTGTTAGATAAGTAATGGGATTGATTGAGGAGAAGTAAATACAGAGCTAAAAGTGAGCATTTCTAGAAAATATTGTTTCCTTCCTAGCTTCCTTCCTTCTGACCTTTCTAAAACTATTTAGTAAGCACTGTGCACCAGATGTGTTATTTGGCATTAGAAATACAACTGTGATATTGTTCAGAAAACAGAAAAGACTGCAGAGTGATTGTGGAGTACAAGTGAGGAGTTGTATGAGATTAGGAAGGCTGGAGAGCAGTTCAACCTGATGGTTGTATCTATCGAGATTGTTTCTCCCAGTTTTCTTTCTCCAGGTGCTAGAAAACCTCAGTAGTCATGCATTTGGATTGAGCGTATAGGGATTCATTTTTTCTAGTGGGTTAAAGGTGCAAGGGAACGTAATCTTATGCTGTTCTAATGTATTTCTCTTAAAATAGATACATATTTAACAGTAGCAGATAGTTGTCTAGTTGTGCCTAATACCTATATAAACCTCTTAAAAAATACTGACCACAAAAACTAATTCTGGTAAATTATTAAGATAAAAGAGTCATGCTTTTTATAAGCCATTACTAATTAGCTAATTGTTCATCATTTGGGGAAGAGAGATTTTTTTTCATGAAAATTGGCTATGAGATATCTTGGGTTCATCCAGATGGTGCATGTAAGGACGAAAACTGTAAAACTAAAACCTTCCATTTAGGATATGTTTTGAACTGTGAGAAGAGCAAAAAATCCTTAAAACATACAGTAATTATCCTAGTTTTACTTCTTACTATCGCTGTAACCCTACACAAACCTCAACCTATTTAAGCATTAATTTTCTCATCTTTATAGTAAAGATAATATGTGTCTAGATTTGTGCAAATGAAATTAAAAAATGTGGATTACTTGATATAATGGCTAGTAATTAATTCGCTGCAATTATGATTTTTGTTACAAAATTATCCACAATTGAATTATCCACAATTGATTTATGCATCTATAAAGCTAAGAAAATTTAAGCCTTCAGGGTATAAATCTAGATATAAATATCCACAACCTTGGCCCCTGTTTTCCTGTAGGTGCTCACATTTGTTCTAATGGTAAAATTTAGGTCTTCTCAATACTGTTTACTTTACTTTTTTTCCCCAAGGCAACATAATTTCTATATAAAATTAACGTATGATAAGACTCCATTATGATGGTTAATTCCATGTATCAACTTGGCTAGGCTACGGTACTCAGGTGTTCTGTCAAATCCCAGTCAGCTGTTGCTGTGAAGGTACTTTGTAGATGTTATTCACATTTAAATCAGAAGACTCTGAAGTAAAGCAGATTACTCTCCATAATGTAAGCAGACTTAATCTAATAGGTTGAAGGCCTTAGGAGAAAAGACTGAGGTCCATAGATGATAAAGGAATTCTGCTTCCAGACTGTCTTCAGACTGAAGACTGCAGCACTGACTCCTGCCAGAACTTTCGGCCCACGACCCTGCCCTGCAGTTTTGGGCTTGTTAGCCCCAGTAACTGCCTGAGCCAATTCCTCACAATCTTTCTCTTTCTCTTTCATCCCCCCACTCCCCAACACATATGCATTATCTTGGTTCCATTTCTCTGGAGAACCCTAATACACCCCTGTACTCTTTTCTAAATTGTTTCTATTTGGGCCTCAATAACCTAGCACTATTCCTAAATTTAGCAATCAGTCCTCAAGTCGATCATCAAAAAAAGGGACCTACGTTTGCTGGAATATGGGGATAAAAATGATTTTAAATATCAATCTATTGATAAAGAAATAAAGTCAAGACCTAAAAGTTTCAAAAGACCTTTGAATATCAGAAAGTATTATTAGTATGGCCTGAAAATCCCTTATAACATCTCACTTACCTTTACAGTTACTCAAACCTTTACAGTTACTAAGGCAAACCTGACTAAATACAATCATTGTGACAGAAATGCCAAGGGTCGCATGTAAGAGAGGTAATCATTTTATACTTGGTCTTCACTAATGTAGTGTTAATTATAATATAGTCATTGGTGCTTGCCACATGCACAGACATAGAAGCAAAATAGTGTCAAATATTTAGTATCATACAGCACTACCAAAAGGTATCAACATATTTGCTATGGATTTTTTTCTGTTCAGACTGATGCATATCACAAGGGAAAAATTAGGCATCCCATTTTTAAATGACTTCAGGTAATACCAAACCCCTTAGCAATCCTAATATTTAATTGGCCTAAAATTAACTCCCTAGTGACAAAAAAGATACAGGAGTACAGAATTATGAAATCAGAGAACCAAATAATTATCAGAATTAATATGCTCCTGCCCTAAGAATTTGGGAATCTAACATGCAGCTTTTCTGAGAAGGATAGAGATAGTTCGTTTTTGTGCTGCTAATTTTATTTTTTTCACACAGCTGCCTCGTGGAAATATCATCATTAGATCCACTAGCAAGGGCTTTAATTTTGTAGTCCTTCCATGACACTAAATAACCAAGCGATTGGTTTCTCAGGAAACACACTGAGTGTCTGAAACAACTTACTCTGTGAAAAGCCATCAGGCCTTCTGATTCCTTAATTTTATTCTTAGATTTTTCTTGATTTTTTTCTTAAACTCAGTTTGATACTTATTTGAGTACCTTGTGCTCTCTCTCTATATATGAATGATGGAATTAAGCATGTTTCTTATTCCCAATGGAAACAACAGCTTAATTAAATGATTTACACAGCCTTTTCTGATATTTTCCTTAATATAGCCCTTAATAGTTTCAAGTGTACTGCAGTGAAGCTAGAAGGGAGTAGGACATTTGTGTTCTTTTGTGCTGTACCTCTAGCATCTGGAACGATACTGGCACATAGAAACGACTCATAAATCCTTATCAAGTGATTTGATCAATGAATAATCTCACATGCACTATTTTATACAAGTAACTTTCCTATGGCCAAAAGAGAAATTCTTTTTTAAATAATAAGACCAAGATTTAAAGAAGTAATTTACCAAAATCACACAATAAATAAGGGACAGAACTGAACATAAAATCAAGGTTCTTTGATTTCTCAGCTGGTGCAATTACCATGCACGGAGAACTGCACGGCTTGTAAATGACAAAGGAGATCATTGTGGAATGAAGTCAATGTCATCTACTCTTTCAGAGACTCAATATAGATTTTTTTTTTTCTGCTTTTAAGGTAAAACTAAGGACAAGTTCTTTTTCATCTAACAAGGTAGGTTTGTTAATGGAGAATGCAGACTTACCGGATATGAGTTAAACAAAAGCAAGCTTTAATATTGTTAGTAGTAAGTGACATACTTAAGAAGAAAAATGGATGGTCCCCAACCCAGGGAAACCTAAGGGTTACAACTTTCATAATTTCAGGTAAAATGTCATGCAAACATGCATGCAGGTTTCTCTCTCTCATCTCTCTCTCTCAATCTCAGTGTGTGTGTGAAAGAGAGCGAAACACACAGAGAGAGAAAGAGATAAAGAAAGACAGAGACAGAGACAGAGAAAGAATGTAGCTAAAAGTGTACTTCTGCATCTGTCAGATCACAAGAAGCACTGCATCTGCTTTGGTCTGAGAGAGACAGTAATTCCATCATCATGAACCTTAGGTATAACAATCTGTCCTACACAGAATGTCACTGAAATGTGCTCTTTTATTGATCTATAACAGAGTACTGACGTGCAGTGATGGTCTCATTTTACACATAAGACCTCAGTTTTCTGAAAATGCATCCTTGAACCCAATCACATTCCTAATTCAAAAAAACCGTACATATATCTAAATTCAAATAACTTCAATATAATAAAGTTACATCATCTTGCCTGTAGCTTTGGACCTAATGGTGTCAATGACTGTGTATTGTCATGTTAGGAACGGGATAAAGTCTTTGTACCAAGTAACTTTAGTTTGGAGATGCCTAACTCCCCGCCTGCTCAACCTTGTACAGCCAGAAGAGACAGAAAAGTCTCTGGAGAGAGGTGACTCTTAAACAGAGGCCTGACTCAGGGATAGATAAACACAAGGAGAAAGCACAGGAGCAAAATTATGCGTCCAGTAAAGATCTGGGCTCTTTGGAGGAACATGGAAAAGTCAGTCTGGTTGCAGGAAAGAGTGCAAGTTGGATATAATGTAAGTGAGGTTTCTTCACCTCCCTTAACAATTTTAGTTAATCAGGTAACAGAGAAACAATTATAATTGGGTCTGTACTTTCCATCAGACCTAAGAAGTCCAAGCTCCTAGATTACATCACCGAGTACTGATGGTACTATTGGTATATAAATACTTAAATATCACTACAGTGTCAATTACCATGCTATATTTGGATGGGTTCACGTTTTCTCTGTTAAAATGGAGCTTAACATCTAATAATAATAAAATTTTGACTTATTTCAAAAATGCTGTATATTTTACTATAGTAATTAAATTAAAAATATGGCTTGAGGTTAAAAATAAAAATATAAGAAGATAATCATACAAAGGCCTAGGGAAAATGAAAATTATCAAAAAAAGGAGAAGCCTTTCTCCCATGAGTTGAAAAACCTGGCATCACAGCTGCTGATCTTTCTTCCCCTAGAACCACCACAACCCCGAGATGAAATGATACCACCTAGAGAAAAAGTCCAGGGCTGCAGTTTATAGAGAACACCATGTGGCGCGCAGACCCTCCCTGTGTTGGCGGGCAGTGTGGCTGTGGGATGAGATTATGTTCTCCTCCTGACACTGTTGCTGGGAGTCTTCTGATTCTATAAGTGGTTTATCAATGAGCACTGAGTTTGCCAGGGGCATAATCCCAGGGAGCAGAAGGAGCTGGTAATGAGATAGAGGGAGATTATTTTTTTCCACCTTTTTAATGGAACTATGCAAAGGAGAGGCTGTGATTTCCTCTCTACACCAGTACGGGATTCTGCACATAGTAAACTCTCATTAAGCTAAAATTATTGAAAAATAATAGACACCATTTGTCACTAGCTCGGTATTGTGATTTCATTTGGAATTTCTTACAGCCATATTCTTATGACAAAGTATGTAATACTTGAAGAAACAAAGGAAAATAGTAGTGAGTTTATATGGATTAGTAAATAATACACTAATACAATAATATTGAATAGTTTCAGAAACACAATATGTTCCCAAAGTGCTACAGAAACCACTGAAAATACCATTTTCCTAATTAATGTCAGTTGATGTAATAAACGTCACTTCAAAAAATTAATTACTTGGATTTAAAATACACACACACATACTTATAGAGGCTGGAAAGGGTACTTTAATGAGAAAACTTTGCACATTCATCCTTTCTTATAGGCTAATATGACAAATATCCTTTTTATAAGATACTATTAATATGTCTTCTCATTTGTAGTTAATTACTCTCCATCTGGCAAAGTCTCTTTTTTAAAAAAAGAAAATATTGATTTGCATAAAAACAATTAGATGACCTATAACCTATAGTAATACTAAACAAGTCAGGAAAAATACTGAGAAGAAAGTTTTGCTCAGTCTAAGAATATTTTAATAATTTCCAGAGGGAGAATTTGAATACTGGCTAAATGTTTATGGCAAGGATATACTAGGAAAAAACTAACTCCATACTAGATGGTAAAACTTCTGATGTTGGACATTTGGGTTCATTCACCACTGACTCTCTAGCAGTGACTTATCTTTGTACTTTGCAAATGCTGATTAACTGTTTCTTGATTGAAATTACAGGACTTTAATAAAAGTCATATCCTTTAGTAGTAAAAGCACTGAATTAAAAAGACAAAATTTTCCCAATGTTTAATTGTGAAAAAAATTCATGATTAGGCACAGAGTTATACATTTTTTAATGCAGGAATTTATATTGAATTATAGCTTCTGTGCTGGTAATTTTACTGGATATAATAAATATAGAGTTATTAGATAAATTCAGCATGTGCTGAATTTAAAGAATTTTATGTCACTTGAACTTTTGCGTAAGTGTTTGTAAAATACTCTTGCCTAAGATGGAAGATTAGTGCAACTAACCTTTCAAGAAGGTCAATTATATAAAATTGCTACCTAATAGTATTCTAGCTGTCCATTTAATATTCATCTAATAACTTTAAAATTTATTTCAGAGTTGCATTGACTGAAAATTATATGGAGCTTGGTAACGATAAAATATTTCAGGGCTTAAGTTTTATTAAAATATGAGAACTGGCATGGTGCTCCTTTATTTTTTATAAAGGGAGGGATTACGCAGCAGAGGAGACAGTGATATATCATCTTTAAGCAGACAATGTTTTATTTATGTCAAGACAGCTGAATATGAGTCTGGGCATCCAAAATTCACCCTAATCCTCAGAGACATTTATGTTAATAATCTCTTGCAAGGCACTCTAACTCTTACCATTTTGTAAGATTTAGTAAGTAATAAGTAATACAATTTAGACCAATGTAGAATTTGGTGTTTAAGGAGAAAATGTCATCAGAACTGCTACATCCACTTGCCATCTTTATCTCCATTGCTCTAGTCCAACCTGCCATCTCTCACCTGAATCATGCAACAGCCTTCTCACTAAGCTACTTAATATCCATTCTACACAACATTTACCTTCCTAAAACTTGTTTTCAATTCTGCAACCAGAGAAATCTTCTCAAAGTAAAAGTCTCATCATCTCATTTCCTTATTTAAAATCCTATTTTACTGGAGTCCCACTGCTCATAGGACAAAAACAAAATCTTAGTCTGTCTTGCAAGCTCGCACAGTGTGGGGTCCCCATTGCCTCTCCCACTTTAGCCACCTAAGCCTTCTTTAGCTCCTCACACCCACCAAGCTTCACCCTCCACAAAACATTTGTGTGAATACGTCCTCTGCCTAAATACATTGACCTCCTTTGACTAATTAACTCCTACTCTCCCTTCAATTTTAGCTCCCAAATTAGATAAAATTTTTCTTTTTAAGACTTTCATGGTCTTGTATATCTTTTTGTATCTCATATATAACATGTGTATCACATATATGTGTATACATATACACAAGACACCACACATATATATACACACACAAGCACACTATGTACCCAATGTATATCTAATTTTTAGCACACACTAAGGCATAACAAGTTATATTAACTATGTTCAAGAAGTATAACTAATTTCATGCTAGGGAATAGACAAAGAAAGGACTCCAATTTGAAGACACAGAAGAGGCATTCTAATAAAATTCTAAAATCTTACAAAATAAAACCCCCCAAAATAGTACCATTCCAAGTTATTTATTTCCATGACAGTTTTTTGATAACTTTTCTATAATGAACAGTGCTAAATTATGATGCTTCTTCGGGAAGGTGATTATATTTTTAGTACCATCAAATAGATGTGTTAAGTGCTGCTTAGAACATGACAATATAGCCCTAGCTCAAAGATTTTCTATAAATAATTCTTCCTTAGATTTATGATCTTCTTTTTATATTGTGGCAACACAGTCCATGAACTACTGTTATTTTTAAATTTGGTTTCAAGTTAATGTATTTTAGCTAAGGACTATGCCACAGTTGCTTGAAATTCTATTTTTAGTATCACATTATAAATTCTCTGAATGTAGACAAAATTAAATCATTTGCCAGTGTCAGCTTTTTCTTTTGGGACTTAATCATGCATACAACCTATAATAGACAATTCATGCTGTACAATTAGAACTTCAGGTAAAAAATATTTTTTTCTCTTCATTTTCTCTGAAATTCACTAACATAAACTAATGAATGAAAGACACAGATAAACATTACATTGACAAACAATTAATAGCTATGGAACACTAATAGGTTTTTGATAAAGACATTAATATGTAGACATAATCTGGCTCCCTCTAGATCTCCATGCACTTCTCTAGACCACATAGTGTAATGGGAGCCTGCCACAGATCAATACAGTGAATAAAGATAGAATAATTTAGAAAATATTTAAAAATATAATCACTAAACTTGACTAATAAATACATAGCAACTTTTAAATATTTCTATAAAATATTTTCAAAAATAAAACTGACCTTGTTAAGGTTAAAAAGCAAGAATTGTACAGAATGTGTTTTCTAAGTTAGGTAGATAGGTATCAGAGAAAGCAAGGCATATTAGTAAGTGAAAAAAGCAACTTGCAGAGAAATAGAAGTTCATTTTTTTCAAAGAATATCATCTCTCCTTCCTTCCTTCCTTCCTTCCTTCCTTCCTTCCTTCCTTCCTTCCTTCCTTCCTTCTATACATGTATCGATAACATATAATATATACACATTTTTAGTGTTTACATGTACATTTATAAAAGCATCTGATGTATGTGCAAGAAAAAACAGTTAAAATACTGTTACACATATTTTACAATTGTATATTTTAAATTAAATAAATAATTCTAAATTAAACAAAGAAGAAGCTCCCAAAGTCAGCTACATAGTGATGCTCAATATATGCAAGTGAAGACTCCTGTTATTAGAAATTAGTAATTTGATATTCTTTATAGTTTTCCAACCTCGTATTTTTCCTCTGAAAATTTAAGTTCACATTTTTGTGCTATTCTTAATGGAGATAGAAAATATCTAGACATAAGACTTCTTATTTTTAAAAAACCATTTATGTCAAATGATAGAGTCTCAGAATTTGAAGTGACCAAGAGATCAAAGTGTGAATCCCTTATTTTTAAGGTGAAGCATTTAAACTTAAAGACTATTACCAATTTAGCCTTAACTTCCCTCAGCCTAATACTAAAAAGTTCTAGTTCTTATACTTGCCTCATATTTTATATTTTTACAGCTGTTAACTTTTTCCATTCTCCAATTGTTTGATCACTAAATTTTAACAGGTTATATGACTTCAGGATTCAAAAAGTAAAATGTTAAAAAGCAATGTACATTAAAAACTCACCTCAAGTCTCTATTCCCACCTACCCAATCCAATTCAATTCACTCTACACAGTCACACTGATTGTTGCCAAATGAATGTATAATTGATCTTTTAACTTTCCCAAGGTAATGCATAAAAAGTGGTATTTGAGAATTATCTGTTCAAATCTTTACTTTTGATCCACTGAGTATTTGGTCTATTTCTTTATAATATTTTGTTTGTGATGAGTAGAAAACCTTTTCCCCATTTTGTCATTTACCTTTTGACTTTGTGAGATCTCTTGCTATATAAAAGCTTCCAATTTTTATGTGGTCAAAAGCATCAATCTTTTCTTTCAATTTTCTTAATCTTGAATGCCAGAAAAGCCTTCTCACTCTGTGGTTATAAATAAATATCCTACGTTTTCTTCCGGAAGTTTTATTGCTTTGTTTAAATGTATATTTTTAACTTTTGGAGCCAAAATTATTCCAGGCTGATGCCAGATACCACGCATAGTGCTGGGTGATGCAGCATTGACAAGATAAGCAGGAAACCACCATCATGGAATGTAAAATACAGCAGAGGAAGAAGCCAACCATAACCCTGATTCAAATAAAGTGCAATGGAATTCATGAGACAAAAAGGTCAGGATTTTATGGCAGCATATAACAGGGACATTTAATCAAGTCTAGGAGAGATGAAAAGAAAAAAAATCATCATAGGAAAGTACCACTTAGGAAGAGGTAGGAAAGAAAACTACTGGCCCTTAGTCCACTGAAGGAGGAAGCAGAGGAAAGAGATAAGAAGAATGAAAGTGCTCCAGGAAGAGGTTTCCCTTTAGAACATGCCAGCCTCTTGGAGTAGAATCTTCAAAGTCTTGTATGAAATCTATAATTCCTTGGTGGGAGGGAGGCAATAATGGGAAATCATAAGAAAATTTTTAAAAACCCTGAGGTTCAGATATAGGTATTCTCAATACAACAGTGGCAGAAACTCATAAAGTGTAAAGCTGGTTTGCTCAACACTGCAATATGAGATTTTACAACTTTTTCCCTATATAAGTCTTCAGTTTTCCATTTACAGTTTCTATCCCTTCACTCGCCCCATTGATTATAGGTACAAATTTACAATGTTTGATTTGAAATAAACTGACAAAACAGTATCTCCCTCAAATATTATCTATATGCTTTTGCCACATACCTCTTTTCAACCTTTCCATATCACCTATTTGGTGAATAGTTATTCACTTTTAGCTTCCACATTGAAGAGAAAGTAATTCTACCAAAAGAATTACATGTCCATTGTTTCACACACTAAACACAAAAGGATACACTCTGCCCAGATGGACACGGATTGTGCCTGAAATAGAAAGGGTTACACCAGTTAAATAGTAGCAAGAAGTTTGCCTAGCCTATTGATAGAAAACAAACCTCCATAGAAGTTAGTTGATAAAGACTCATACAGAATGATACACTTAAACAATAACATAATCAAACATGAAATCCCTTGGTGGTATGACCCCTAAAGTAATGATCAACTCCCGATGTTGACCTGACCATTTGAGATACACAGGAAAGGCCCAAGCCTCATCAGACCTGTCCGTGTAGTCTCAGCTAGCCATAATGCCTAAATGTAATTCCAAGATTCTTAGTAATTATAAATAGATCCTAATACCCGCACCTACATAGAGTATGTTGTCTAAAAATATTGGTACAGCAAAATGAAAAGAGTTCTTTGGATGGCTGGTAGTGACAGTGGCACAATTAAGTGAATGTACTTAATGTCACTGAACTATGAAAAATTATTAAGATGGTAAATTTCATATTGTTTATATTTAATCACAATTTTAATGAGATATAAGGATTTAAAAAGCAAAACAAAATTTTAAAAATGTGCATTAACGATATAAAGTAGGTCATTCTAGACAAATCCATTTTATTTTCCTTACAGAACTCATGAAGAATTACATTTTGATGCCCAGGATGGGTGTTGGGAATGGGCAAAAATACCAGTAAACCTCAACTCTGATGGTTATTTCTGTATTTGCTGTATGTTGTGTTAGCATACTACATTAGTTTTAGTTAAGACTCTAATACTAACATTTTCAGATAAACATTATAGCACACATAAGGCATCTGAGTGAATGGTTATATTTGATTGAATTTAGCTTTTATTTAAAAGACAACAATATTGCCACCACTATTTCCAATAACTTCATTAGGAAAATTTCTTTCCACACTTAACCAATCTTGGGTTCTGCACACGTCCAATAAGTTTTATCTGATATGTTACTATACACTAGCAAAACAGATTTTATTATAGAATAATATATACTGCCAGACAACATTAAGTACTTACAGACATAAAGATTGTTGAAGAGCAATATATTTCTATGATTAAACTTCATGTTTGTTTTCATGACATCTGAGGCTCAGTTGATCTAAAGGAAGAGCTATTAACTAAAATATTTGCTGCAAACTCTGGAGAGTTTAAAAGAAAGACTTTTTTCCCCCATTGAGATAAGAAGATACCTATATGATCTATACAAAATAAATTACTTACTTTCAGAAAAAAATAAACACTAATTCCTTCTAAATTGTAGAAGATATTAAAACTAGTCACACACACACACACACACACACACACACACACACACACACACACACAATTTCAAGCCAATATTTAAAGCTCTTTGCAAGAGTCTATTATTTTACTGAGGGTTTAATAAGACAAATGCCAATTTCTGGTTTGTTTTGTTTTGAGAGGGAGTCTTGCTCTTGTTTCCCAGGCTGGAGTGCAGTGGTGTGATCTTGACTCACTGCAACCGCTGCCTCCAGGTTCAAGTGATTTTCCTGCCTCAGCGTTCAGAGTAGCTGAGACTACAGGCACCTGCCACCACCACAACCAGCTAATTTTTGTGTTTTTCATAGAGATGGGGTTTTGCCATTTTGGCCAGGCTGGTCTCCAACTCCTGACCTCAGGTGATCTGCCAGCCTCAGCCTCCCAAAGTGCTGGGATTGCAGGCGTAAGCCACTGTGCCTAGCCAATTTCTGGTTTTAATAATCTTTGAAAATGCAGTAATTCTGAAGCCCCATAGTCACCAATGTGAATAATGTGTTAAATTCAGGATCTTCTTGAAGGTAGAAAAATTGCCTCAATTAATCATTACTTTGGTGTATGGCTCTGCTTTTTAAAAACCTGTCATCCTCAAATAATTGATATCATTTAGCCACACTCTATGTGATTCTATTTTGTAAAAAATTGAGAACCAATACACTGCTCACTTCTAACTTCCTACTACTGACTTTTATTCAAGCAGCGATGCCCTCTATGAGCCAGTGCAATCTTTTTGGCTTCTATTTGGAAGGGTGCCTTTTGTGTTATCTGACCCTACTGTTCCATTCTTAAAAGCAGAAACAGTATGATCTGAGGTGAAGAGGAAAAGCTCTTCCACTCCCAGTTAAAAACTCAGATTTGCTCAGATCTGTCTTTCTTTACTTTCTTAGTGACAGAAGCTCACATGAATAAATGCCTCAGGGCAATGCTGTGCTATTTGAGAACTCTTTAAGCTCTGAGCTAAATTAAAGATGCCTGAAGGGTTCTTATTCTTATCTCCTACCATTTAATTAGCTAAATATTACCAGGTTCTTTATTATGTAAGGGCTATTCTCAAGTACGCTACCTGTAGACAGGGCCTTGAAGGTGTGTGACTAAATCCCAAAACTAGAGAGGAATGTATCCAAAACTAGGCTAGAGCAAGGATGTCTAAGTTGTCAAAAGTAGTTTCCATGTTTGTGAATCAATTATTTGTAAGTATTATTATTATTATTATTAAAAACAATATGACTTGAGATGGTATCAATTGCCTTCAACTATGGCTGAAGCAATCATTTTTTTTTTTTTTTTTTTTTTGCATGAAATGCACATAATCGTCTGATCTTGCTCAACCCCCAACGCCATTTATGGGCACTGGGTACACTTGTGTGTTGGGGAGATAGTCTCCAAGGATTTGGTATTTCTGCCCATCCTCTAAGAAAAAAACATTGACAGCTTTGTTCATGGAAATCTACAAAGCTGCTGTGGGGGCAGGGAGCAGATTTGCTTATGCACCAGGGTCATAAAACTAGGTCTCCCTCCTCTCCTGGAGATGTTTCAGGGTGATAGAGAAAGTGTCTCCCTCTGGATCAGAGGGTAGATTGGTTTCCTGACCAATAAAATATGATTAATGTCTCTCTCGAAAGTGGAGGATGAGCAGGTTTGCTTGAAGTCCCCTTATAAGTCGGGATTTCCAAGACTCCTCAGTTGTGGCACAGACTCACCATGTGTATAGTGTCTACCCAGGCTTCCTCCACATCGCCCCCATAGGACCCCGGGGGATGGGGATTTGACGTGAACTTGAAGCTCATGCTGTCTGCTGTGCTGTGAGTAATAAACAGCTACATCATTCGGGTGTGTTGTCTCCTCATTGGCTCAACCAATGGAAGCTTGGCAAGGACCACCTGCACCTGCAATATTTGCTGCTGCTTAGGATGAGCTTGAGCACTTGACAACACGGATCCCAGTTGTAGATAAATGAAGAGAAATCAATACAATGTTTTTAGTAATAAAAATAAAGTATAGCCTTTAAAAGTGACTAGTCACAATTGTTTCATGCAATGATAAGAATTATATTATTTATAACTATTTTCACCAACATAGGTCTATTCAGCCTTGATGGCAGGTAGCTTGTTTTGTATGTTATTTTCCCCATCTTTTTTGATTCTTTAAATCTCAGTTTAGAAAATCTAGTAAACCTATAAATTATTGTAAATTGCAATTATTTCTAACACTGTGAAGCCCTTCGGAATACTCAGATTGAACATGGGCTTGGAAATTCTGAGTGTTTTCTTATAATTTTCCATTAAGGGCCATTTCTAGCACTCCTTCAAATGCCAAGTCAGTAAGCAGGGCACAGTTAAAACTCAAAAGCTGAGGGCAACATAGAGAATCCAAATCTGACTTTTGACTGCCTACAGTCCCAGGAAATTATTTCTCTCTGCTTTTGCAACATTTGGTTGTGGATTTTACATACGATCAAGTACATATACAAAAATACTTTCTCAACCCTGGCCAAGATAGCACAGACAGAAGACCGATTGGGGTGTTTCACAAATGTGAGAGGTGGGTAACCACACTGCACTCCTGTGCTGCGGCCCGTGGCTGCACTGCCTGCAACGCCCTGCCTGCTGCTGCCTTACTGGTTGGCAAGACGAAGCTCTCCCTGGTGGCCACGTTGCTGCTGCTGCTTGGTGTGGCACGTTTGAGGAGAAGAACAAGAAGGAGGACGTGGGCACGTTGGTCTGCGTCGATCTGGGGACCACCTACTCCTGCCTTTGTGCCTGGAGATCATCGCCAACAATCAGAGCAACTGCAACACGCCGTCCTATGTGGCCTTCACTCTTGAAGGGGAGCATCTGATCGGCGATGCCGCCAAGAACCAGCTCACCTCCAACCCCAAGAACAGGGTCTTTGAGGCCAAGCGGCTCATCGGCCGCACGTGGAACGACTTGTCTGTGCAGCAGGACATCAAGCTCTTGCCATTCAAGGTAGTTGAAAAGAAAACTAAACCATACATTCGAGTTGATATTGGCGGTGGGCAAACAAAGACATTTGCTCCTGAAGAAATTTCTGCCATGGTTCTCACTAAAATGAAATGAACCGCTGAGGCTTATTTGAGAAAGAAGGTCACCCATGCAGTTGTTACCATACCAGCCTATTTCAATGATGCCCAACGCCAAGCAACTAAAGATATTGGAACTATTGCTGAGCTAAATGTTATGAGGATCATCAATGAGCCTATGGCAGCTGCTATTGCTTATGGCCTGGATAAGATGGAGGGGGAGAAGGCATCCTGGTGTTCCACCTGGGTGGCGGAACCTTCAATGTGTCTCTTCTCACCATTGATAATAGTGTTTTCAAAGTCGTGGCCACTAATGGAGATACTCATCTGGGTGGAGAAGACTTTGACCAGTGTGTCATGGAACACTTCATCAAGCTGTACACAAAGAAGACTGGCAAAGATGTCAGGAAAGACAACAGAGCTGTGCAGAAACTCCAGAGAGAGGTAGAAAAAGCCGGACACGCCCTGTCTTCTCAACATCAAGCAAGAATTGAAATTGACTCCTTCTGTGAAGGAGAAGACTTTTCTGAGACCCTGACTCCAGCCAAATTTGAAGAGCTAAACATGGATCTGTTCCAATCTACTATTCCAAGGAACACAGTGGTGTCTACCAAGAAGTCTCAGATCTTTTCTACAGCTTCTGATAATCCACCATTACAATCAAGGTCTATGAAGGTTAATGACCACTGATAAAAGACAATCATCTTCTGTGTATATTTGATCTGACTGGAATTCTTCCAGCTCCTTGTGGGGTCCCACAGATTGAAGTCACCTTTGAGATAGATGTGAATGGTATTCTTTGAGTCACAGCTGAAGACAAGGGTACAGGGAACAAAAATAAGATCACAATTACCAATGACCAGAATTGCCTGACACCTGAAGAAATCAAAAGGATGGTTAATGATGCTGAGAAGTTTGCTGAGGAAGACACAAAGTTTAAGGAGTGCATTGATACTAGAAATGAGTTGGAAAGCTATGCCTATTCTTTAAAGAATCAGATTGAAGAGAAAGAAAAGCTGGGAGGTAAACTTTCCTCTGAAGATAAGGAGACCATGGAAAAAGCTGTAGAAGAAAAGACTGAATGGCTGGAAAGCCATCAAGCTGCTGATATTGAAGGCTTCAAAGCTAAGAAGAAGGAACTGGAAGAAATTCTTCAGCCAATTATCAGCAAACTCTATGGAAGTGCAGGCCCTCCCCCAGTAGCAAAGAGGATACAGCAGAAAAAGATGAGTTGTAGACACAGATCTGCTAGTGCTGTAATATTGTAAATACTGGACTCAGGAACTTTCCTTAGAAAAAAATTGAAAGAAGTTAAGTCTCAAATGTAATTGGAATCGTCACCTAAGAGTGGAGTTGAACATGCTATAGCCCAAGTGGCTGTTTCCAGCTTTTCATTAGCAGTTGCTCACATGTCTTTGGGTCGGGGGCAGAAGAATTGGCCATCTTAAAAAGCAGGTAAAAAACCTAGATTATGGCATGTGTTCACCTTCAAAATGTTCTGTTTAACAATTGGGCCATGTGCATCGGGTGTAGGAAGTTTCTTCTGCCATAAGTGACACCAATAAATTTTAGTTATTTACAATGGTCTTAAAAGAATACTCTCTCAAAGGAAAAATTTTTAGAAAGAGTATCCGAGAATGTCCAACTTTTGACTGTTGAGTTTAATCTTCATAGGAAATCCTATTATATTTGCGTGATAGGAAGTTTTTCTCCTTCAGCCTTGAAGCAATAGTTTCAGACTTTTTAGGGCAGAGGACACATTACCGAGCTAGCCACTTGGGCACGTCCCTTGAAATCATGGTACTCCTTTTTGTGTTTTTAGTATCAAGAAGCAATTGTTTTTATTGTTGTTTCTTTGTTGTTACTGTTGTTTGTTTGTTTCATTTCAAACACTCAGGAAATTGTCATTCCCTCAATGGTCAGCTGACCTCACGATAGATAAACAGAACTGTGTAAATCTCTTTGCATACTGAAAAGAATGGCATTGTCTGATAGTGATTGGATCATAATCATAATTTTCACCATTTTCTTCAATATGCAATGTAAACAATACTCAGACTATGGATTGAAAGTCAATGCAAAGTCCTTTTAATTAAAGTAAATTTGTTCTTTCTTAATCTTCATACAGCTGAAGTTGAATCACCATTGCATACGTCCCTCATGCTGTGTTTGCACAAATGCAAAGAGCAAATTCATACTCTGCACATTAATTAATACAGCTATAAAATAAAGTATCTGTTAGAATACATATTAGAAAGTAATTACTTTTACAGAATATGTCATTAATTTAGTGTGTCATCATGCATTGTTATTTAACAAAGAAATGTTGCTAATAACTCATTTTGTTTTCTCTCTGGGTATAATATTTGTAATTATATCTGCAATTATTTCTACAAAATTTTTGGAAATAGTATTATTTATTCTTCTTTTTGCTTTGAGAAATGCAATTTTGAATGATGACTCTAAAGTTGTGTGCCTTCTCCACAAACAATTATAGAGTTAATCAAGTTTGTACAGGGAAATGTAATTTTTGCACTTATTCTGAAAAATCACAATTTGGAAGTTTTATAAGTAATATGTTAAAAACTTGAGGCAAATGGATTGTTGGAATCCAATATAGTCTAGTTTTCTGAGAATCACATTTCTTATTTGCCCCATTTTTAAATGGATTTCTTTCTTTCTTCTTATTTTTTTTTTTTTTTTGATACAGAGTCTCGGTCTGCCGCCCAAGCTGGAGTGCAGTGGCCCGATCTCAGTTCACTGCAAGCTCCAACCTCCCAGGTTTACGCCATTCTCCTGCCTCAGCCTCCCGAGTAGCTGGGACTACAGGCGCCCGCCACCGCGCCCGGCTATTTTTTTGTATTTTTTAGTAGAGACGGTGTTTCACCCTGTTAGCCAGGATGGTCTCGATTTCCTGACCTCGTGATCTGCCCGTCTCGGCCTCCCAAAGTGCTGGGATTACAGGCTTGAGCCACCGCGCCCGGCAAATCTCTACAATAACACTTGCTGACAGATACATATTCACATCCTATATTTTTACTCAAATTCTATTCATGATAAATATTTACTATATCATATGTGTTGTAACATTGTGATTCTATTCTTATCATTGTAATTATGACTTAGGAATTGCCTTTAGGTAATTAGTTTATTTGGAGAAACTAGTAATAGAACACAACCAATGGTAAAATATGACAACTAAAAATTTGATAAGCCTACATAAACCAATGACAAGAAAAATCTCAAGAACAATTATACCTCTAAAGTAAATATTAGGGAGAAAACTGACATTGCAGTACATTCCTAACAAGTAAGAGCATAGTCATTACTAAAAACAGAACAGAATTTCTATAAAGATTATCTTAATTTGTAAATTGCTAAGTATATGATTATATTTATTCATATTTTACTCTAAAAGTTCATAATGTCTGTAACCAGGAATTTGTGGACTATATTTTAAAACAATATTCTTTTAAATTCATACATCCTTGCTTTACTTTTACCTTAGGATTTACTGTTTACTTATATAAGTTTAGGAGAATTTAGCTTTTAAAGCCACAAACTGAATAATTAATTATGTTCAGCTTCAAAGTAAATATTACGATGCAAAGTCTTCCATCATGAGCCCTCATTAGAGAGTCAATCATTCAGGTAGCCAATACCAGCAAAGTAAAAAGTTAGCTGTCTCTGACCTTCTTGTTTCCATCATTCAACAAGTATTAACTGCGACTTTTTGGACAGTGTAGAATAAAGTGTGTTCCACTTGTCCAAATGTTTCAAGTGGAAAGTTACAAGTTATAATACTAGAAATTACAAGAAGGAATTAAAAACACTTCAGTCACTCCTGAAGCACCTGGGGCTACTTCTGCTGGATTCCTTCACCCTAAACAAGATAATAAAACAATAAATCATAAAATTTGAAAGTATGAAACATTTATAAAATTTTTAGCGGTACATTTAAGTTAGGCATGCCAGAAAGTCCTCTTCCCCTTAAGAAATTACCCAGAACACTATACTTAGAACTTGTAGCTGCTATGCCAATGACCTTTGTCTTCTGCTAGGCACTTTCTGGAAGAACATTCCTTATGAAAAGTTCTAGGCACAATTTGAGTTTCTGAGACTAGTTAGAGGGAGGATACTGTTACCCACTGCAGTGCCTGTGTGACATATCTGTATCCCTACCTGGCTCTTGTTGCCAAATACCTACACTTGTGTGACACAGCTAAATTCTTACTCAGCTCTAACTCTGCTTATTTTTAGGAGACAGGATGTCTGTGGTCAGAGGCTAGCTCTTAGGCAGCTTATTTGACCTCTGAAGGACTCTAGCTTCATTGTTATCTAATTTTCACACTAAATGACACTCCCACTGGTGCCATGACACTTGACAATCACTGTTAATCACCTTTTTTGGAAGACGTCAAAAAAGGACAAAAAAGAGGACTGGCCTTGATTTCAGGCAAATCTCTGTCCCTTTCCAAGAAAAAGCATGACTATTCTTCTGCTTGTTCTTAATGCCCCACACCTTCATTAAGGATACCCTATATCTGTAAATTCCCAGTTCCCAGGAGTCATGACGTTGATTTGCAAGCTATGCTCCCACTTCTCCAGTTCCGAGGCCATTGGACTAAAGCCTGCACTGCTTAACTCTCACTTTTGGTATTGTGTATTGGCTTCATGACACAGAACATGAAAGAGCTTCTTCTGGAATAATGAGGACCTTCAGTAACAGTGACTCCTTCACTTGGATTTGTTCAATTGAGTAAGTGGAATACACTTCATGTGTCAATGTGGCTGCTGGCTGCCTGGGCATTGACAATCCAGTGGATGTTCTATGAGGGCAGTTTCCTAGTCTGCTCATTATTTCATCTTCAGTGCTAGAATAATTATTATGACATAAGAAACATTTAAAAATGAATGGGTAAATGAGCAAATGCTGTCCAAAATCACCCTGCATCTGTCAACTAGAATGCTGCAAAGATCTATAAATTTCAGACCAATAGTCCAATTTGGTTTGTCAGATAATTTCCAAAGACTCTTATAGTAAAGAAGCTGTCTCCATAAGAAGCAACTGACTTTTGTTAACTTACTCTAAGAAGTTTCATTTCTGTGGTTAGAAGTTATTAGTAAGCGGCTTTAATGTTCTAGGGCTTTTAGCACATTCTAGTCTAAAACTCATTTTAAAGGTCTTGATGACTATGGTTCAAGATTAGCAAAAATGAGCTATCTCTCTCAAAAGTGGGTATGTCGACCAGAATCATCACCACATAAAAATGTCAGGAAACTGAGGTAGAGACACAATAAGGTATAACACTCCCACTGCATTATAGTGAATCATAAATTAAAATTTTGTCCTCATGACTACATTACACACAAGCTCCATTTCTTTTTCTGTGAAAAGAGAGAAAGGTAAGAAACATAATTTTAATTTTAATTGTGTGGATATTTTTCTTTTAGCTTTTTCTGCCTATAGTGCCAACAAAGTATTAAACTTTAATGCCACAGCAGTATTCTAATTTCTAAAATTACTTTAAGAAACAGATTAAGGGCACTGCAGGTGGGAAAGGCATGATGACTTCACTGGGAGCATAATGTGAGAATGATCATGATGGACGAACAAATCCAGCTAATGGAAAACATCCCATTTCACATGTCTTACCATCGTAATATAAAATAAAACATAACTAATTTTTTTCAAAAACTATTTTCATTTCAGTGTTTAATTACCTGGTGTCTGTCAAAATCTTGCAGTTAATTAACTTTTCACACTCACAGCCTGCATCTCTTAATTGTATGCTGTCATTTTACAATAAAATTTAGCAGGATAGCACTGACTAATATCAAAATGTTAAGGTCAAGTTCTATGATGCATTTAATGGATTTTCAAAAGCGAGAAAAGCATGGTTTTAACTATTTGATATCAAATAATGACATTCAAAAATTTAATATTTCAGGAATTCTAAAATAAATTGTGCTATGCTAATTTCTAACACACCATTATAGACACCTGAAAACTTCACTTAGTATGAAAAGTAAAATTATTATTATTTTTATTAGACTTTAAGTTCTGGGGTACATGTACAGAAAGTGCAGGTTTGTTACATAGGTATACATGTGTCATGGAGGTTTGCTGCACCCATCAACCCGTCATCTACATTAGGTATTTCTCCTAATGCTAAGCTTCCCCTAGTCCCCTATCCCCCGACAGGCCCAAGTGTGTGATGTTCCCCTCCCTGTGTCCATGTGTTCTCATTTTTCAACTCCTACTTATGAGTGAGAACATGTGATGTGTTTGGTTTTCTGTCCTTGTTTTGGTCTGCTGAGAATGATGGTTTCCAGCATCATCCATGTCTTTTATTTTTATTTGATAGTCACTCATTAGCTCTAAGTTCTTTGGGGACCTGATTTATTCTTTACCAAATCTTTGTATTCCCTCTACAAGACCTAGAATTTTTTTTTTCTTGTAACCAGCATTCATATGTTTACCAAATAAACAAAAAGAGAATATTTTTCCAAATGCAATTTTACATGTGAGATCTCAGAATTCTATGGTACTAGTAAAAAGGATTAAAAAGAGAAAATTTATTTTTTACGTTAATGGGAAGTGTGATATTAGGATATTATAAATATTTTAAACAAAGCTATTGGGTAAAATATAATCAAACTAAGTAAGATATATACCTCAAGTTCTCTAGAATATTTTTATCCCAACAATTTCTCAGACAAATGAAAACAGAAAGTTATTCTCATGTTGTGCATTAGAAGGGACCTGTACGTTGTGCACATGTACCCTAGAACATAAAGTACAATAATAAAAAATAATAATAATAAAATAAAATAAATAAAAAAAAGAAGGCACCCTGGATTACTATCTGTGCCCTCATTCTAGCTCTATGACTCCCTGGATTGTGCTTGGGATCTAGAATTGAAACCCTGATAATCTCACTTTCATGATCTATAAAATAAGGGAATTTCTAACTAAAACAGACCAGGAAGATTATACAGACCAGCAATAAAGTTCTACAAAGGTAAGCCATTGACACTTCATATATGGTCCCTAGTTTGTTGGACACCTTAGAGTTTACTCTTACTGGGTTTTGAATTAATCTAAAATTATAAATCATTTTTTGTCTTTACTGAAATTCTATATGCTTTTATTTTTATACATGGTATTAGATAAGAGACCATGTATAAAGACCATTTATTAGGACCAAAAAAGTGATACTAATAACTACTTTATTACTATAATTTATTGAGGTCTCCAAATCTATGCTAAAAACAAAGACCACAATTAATGCTAAAAATTCAACATAAATATACTTGAAATGCTGAGTTTTTCAGCAATCATTATATTCATGAATGCCTTGACTGATAAAGGTATTATTGATGACAGCATTTAATCACTGCTCTTTATTAGTTTTTAATTATGTTACTATTAGTTTCATTTCGGTTATCCGAATTATCGCTGGTTGTATCTTTCAAGGTACAATGATAGTTATTTGTCTCAATGCATTTTTACTCAGTTTTTAAATAAAAAAATTATAGATTCACAGTCTCTAAGGTACAATATATATTTTTCAAACTGTTTTGCCAAAGTAACTATATTCATAATGTCCCCAGATATGATTTTGCATGATTTAAATAATTTGCAACATGCTATTAAAATAAAGTTCTGAGATATTTGAAGCTTATACATCAGTTTAATATATAAAATCAAGTATAAAGTGCATTATTATTTTTCCAAAAATTTCCTTTAGCAACAAATTATTTCCTTAGTAATAAATTTTAAAAATAGAATTCGCTTTAACAATGCATTTACTGTAATTTGTTTTAAATTTTTAGCAACATTTTTGTTGTGAATATTTTCTTTCCCCCCTTTCTTTTAATCATGGAGCTTATTTTACTTGAACATAGTAGCAAGCATTAATAAGTGGATTGTAGTGTCTTTTCCTTGAACTAAAAGGACTATACTTAAGAGAATGTGCAAAAAAAAAAAAAAAAAGAGAGAGAGAGAGAATAATTAATAGAAATCATTCTATAAAGCTAGTATCCCAGTTAATATTTACAAATATTGTGTTTTTTTGGCAGTAAAAATAGCATTTTAGTCCACCCCCTCCTACCGTCCCTCCCCTCGCAACCCCCAGTACACTTTTCCCCTCTTGTTCCCACAACAACGTTAGAATCAGAAAAAAATAAGTTTCAGAGCACAGGATTGGATGGGGGCAGGGGATATGGGTAAAAACAGGCAAATCACAATAGGAATTTTTCAAAATAGGTTATTCTACTTAGTCATCATCTTCTCCCTCATCTTCAGGTTCTCATTTTTGCTTTTGACCCCCTTCTTCTTCACCAAATTCTTCTTCATCTTCCTCGTCATCTATCTCTCCATCGTTATAACCTTCTTCATCCTCCTCCTCCTCTCCACTCACGTCCTCCTCTTCACCTTCCTCCTCCTCATCCTTGTCCTCCTCATCTTCCACTACCTGAGCATCTTCATCATACGTCTCCTCATCCTCCTCCTCCTCCTCCTCACATCCAGGCCTTCCACGTAGCCCTCAGCATCCGAGTCAGGGGCCTCCTTGTCGTCCCGGTCATAGCCGTCGAGATATGTGAGTTGTGGGAGGAGCTTGAACACGTTTCCTCGGTAATCGTTCAGGCTGGTTACCTCGCAATTGAAAAGGTCTAAGCTCTTGACGTTTTCTAACTTTTTCAGTGGCTCTGTTGTGCTGAGGTCTTTAATTTTGTTGCCACTTAAATTTAGATACGTGAGGTTTGGACACTTTTCTGCCAATACTTGCAGGCCTGAGACTCTTAGTTCAAGCTTCTTAAGTTTAACTTTGGTAAGTTTGAGATTGAGGTGAGGCCTACGTTGATTGTACTTAAGAATTCCAGTTCTTCAAAGTCATCTGTGAGGACTTCAAGTTTGCCTTCATTCGACCGACTGCTGTCCAGGACAAGTTATTTCACATCAGAGGACGCCCTGTTGCGCAGCTCTAAATGAATCCTTCTGCCCATCTCCAATGTCTCCCGCTCTCTCTCTGCAGAGGCTCCTGCGCCGGCGGAATTCAATCCATAAACCCCGAACCCATGGTCACACGTTTTAGGGCTTTGAAGGCTCAACCAGCTCCGCTCGGTTCTCGAGCCCCAATATTTACAAATATTATAATAAAAGGATTGATAAGTAACTTGGGTCAAGCAGAACAAATTTTCAGGTATGTAGATCTTCCTAGTAAGAAGGTAGGTGTGTGTGACTAAAGGAAATCTTATCTGATTCTCTGGTTGATAATTTGTGAATACACAAGGCACTCCCCTCTACACTACTAACTGTGAATCAGCCTTCACAAGTACCCATTTTTCTTTTTACTTTTAGAGACCTGACACAGGATATCTTTGAATCTATAGATTAGGTTTAAAGTAACCTGAGAATATGCATCACAGATAGTAAATAACACAGTGAACCATGAAAGACATATTTGGTGAGAGTTCCCCTCAAATGAAAGAATAAAATGCCAAAAAAAAAAAAAAAAAAATCCTGTAAAAAGCTAAATCTATCTTTTATTGGTATCATAATGAATTATGAATTTTCCACTTCTGACTCACAATGTGATCTTGGTTGTATCTATTCTATCAGATTATAACTAAAACCAAAGTATCAACTAGGTTTAGATATGGCAAATGGTAGGGGAATAAAATTTGAATGGCATGTATGTTCGTTTAGAGAGGAATAATTTTCTACTTTCTGAGACATTTATATTTTTAGTGAGCAAGGAAAATAATATGTCTAGTGTTAATTAGTTCTTACACAAGGATCACGAGATGGTTTTCAGTAGGTACTAGTCACATATCCTACGCTGACTAAATATGCTATATTAAAAAATAATATTTCCCTAAAACAATCTTTTCACAGGCTATAGAATTTGTGGGAAAACACTCAGGAAGAAATGAAAATATAGCAGCTCTGCTGGAATTTGCAATTTATAGGGAAGAAAAACATGCAAAAAATTATGCTATTGTTTATGAGAATTACATAAGAAGAAGTTTCAGTATGGGAGCCAAGAGCTTAGGGACTTGACCTTGATTTGGGGATCAGGAAAGCCTGCCCAAGAAAACGTCGTTACATTTGGATAATTTGAAGGATGAACAGGCATTGTCTAAGCTAAGGAGATGGTGGAGGGAGAGTTCCAGTCAGAGGACATAATCTACACCAAAACCCAAAAGTGAGAGAATGCAGTAGATATTATGAACTATAAAATGTTCCATATGACTGTATCTTAGAGTGTAAGGGGCAAAAGTGGTGTGAAATATGGTTGCAGAGGCAGGAAGAGGTAATGGAGTATATTGGTAAGGAAATAAAACACTTAAAGCAGAAGAGTGGCATAAAATAATTTGTATTTTTAAAAGACTAGAATGTGTAAAATGTTAATTTTCAAAAAAACCCTCATCAGGCAGATTTTGTTATTATCCCCATTATATATGTTAGAAAATCAAAGCTTAGGCTGTTTCAAAAACCTGTTCAAGGCATAGCTAGTACTCAAACCAGGATTTAAGTCAAATTTGACTTGATTAAAGTCCATGCTTTTCCACTACACCTTGCTGCTTTATAATTTGTTAGCTCTTTCTGATGTATCCACACAATGGTAGTCATAGTTCTGGATTATTTCCTACTATTTGCTTATGCTATTTCATAAAACATAAAAGCATCCTTCAAGATACTGGAAACATGAATTTACTTATCAAATTATAGTAACTGTAGTGGAACAATATTTTGAGGTAGTCAATGTAATGTTTATTCTCTTAGTTCCTTTTGACCTATATCCATCCACCATTAAACCAAAATGGTGAAACACATACAAATGTACACACATACACACACACACACACACACACGGGGTATGGGGGGAGAGAGAATAAGAGAGTAAATTGAGTTTCTGATTTTGGAGTTGTTCGCCCCCTCTCTCTCCTTGATACAGACAATAGTAATGAAAGCCCTGGATTCAGCCTAGAATCAGACACCCACTGGGGTTTTACGGGATTTTTAGAGCTTTATTGTAAAAATCGCGTTTTAAACATTGGCAGACTCAAACAAACAGCTTATATTAACCACAGGGAAGGAAGGATGTATAATAATAGAGCAGTTTTATTGTACATTCAGGAAAGAGAAAGAAGGAGAGAGAGGGATGGGGAGCGGTGTGTGGCTGTGTGTGTGAGAGAGAAAGACAGAGAAAGGGAGAAACTTATTTTGCTAATTTGGCTCATTCTAGTGTGGAGGATTGGTAAATCAAAATATAATGGGGTTACCTGGCAGCCTGCAGACTCAGCAAAGAGTTGCAGTGCAAGTCTAAAGGCTGTCTCTTGGTCTTGTTCGTTCTTATTCTATGGAAGATAGTCTTTTGTTTGATTCCATAGAAGACAGTCTTTTGTTTGATTGCAGTCCTGAACTGATTGAATGAAGCCCACCTACGTTAAGGAGGTTAATCTGCTTTACTCAAAGTCCAACTGTTTCAATGTTAATTTTACCTCCCTACCCTGGGCCAAAAAACAAAACAAATACAACTTCATAGAAACATCCGGAATAATGTTTGACCAAATATGGGTACCATGACCCAGCCAAGTTGATACATAATATATCCATCACTGAAGGACTTTGAAAATAGTAGAGATTTGCCTGACTTTCAATCTGGAGTGTAGGGAAAACACCCTCACTTGAGAGTAGGCATCACTGTGAAGTAACCTCAAGAAGAAAAGAAAAGAAACAAAAAAGCTGAGACTGAACTAAAAATGGGAAGTAACTGGGTTACAATTGTAAAGTGTGTTTTGTTCTACTATCATGTTTAAATACAGATCTACAGAAAAGTTAACTTCAATGATAAGGAATAAAAATATGTAATTACACATCTGATTTACTTTGTAATTCTAAAATTGTGACTTCATTGTAGTGTTCTGGGCATCACTCTACTAGTACCCAGTCCCTCTATTAGAATTGTTTGGATGTGATTTCTTTTTTCCCTACTATATATGAGAAACAGGCTTGATTATGTTTATGTGTCTAAGCATGGTTGGTTGATAGATGCTAAATTGAAGTATGTGGCATGAAGTCTCATCAAACGTCAAAAATTCTCAGATTTAATATCATCTCATCAAACTAAAAAACAGCAAACTGATAGTTCACCATTTTGAACATGGTTAAAAGTAGAACAAATATTAGAAATCGACATATAAGAGCAGTCAAATAAAAAAAAAAAAACTGTTTTTCGCTTGCAAAAACTGCTTTGGATAAGTAATGTTTTCCTTTAAATTTTAGACATGTACCTCCACAAAAGAATCCATTTTTTAAAAAAATCACGACTTTAGCTCTTGCTCTTTGAGACAGCCAGGCAAAGGGAAAATAATATGAGCTTTTTACATTGTGTAAGTCACATTTTACTGTAAGTACAGAACATATCTTGCCAGTGAAAAATGACATTAAATGTGTCATTCCTTGCTCAGTAGCAATGACCCAGTTACAGCTAACCATTTTGTGTTAAAAACTTTGTGCCTAATGAAATATGCAGGAAGCTTGTCTGATTCAGAAACCCTGAAATCCTGAAAATGCATACTATGACAGGCATCAGGAAAGCTGGTAATGGCTGAGGCTGTGAAAAGAATGTCAAAGGTAATGCTGAAGGTGTCAAAAGACAATTCAGAGCCAAGTGCTGAGAATTTTCTCTGCAGTGACACTTCCAGCCTTATTCAGTTTCATCAGAAGGTAATTTCTTCAAGGCCTTGTAAACTTAAATGGGAGCATTAAATATTTAATTTTACAATTACAACATGAAATTCTCTTGCCATTTCAGCATTTTCATGTCTCTGTACAATCAAGAAACCTAATTTCTTTTAGTATAAACAGTTAAATAAAATAGTATTCAATTATTCTTAAACTAAAATGATCCAAATGCAGTGAATATTTTCTTTGAGAAAATGTCTTAATTTTTATGTAGTGTTTTACTGTATCCATTCCTTTGATTTATTGACTTTAAATCTACTATTCTTATTTTAATTCTATATAAACACTTTATTCTTAATCCTATATAAAAGATTGATACCTAAGAATTAATTTCATTGTTAGTAATTGACAGAAAAGAAAACCATCTACGTATAATGATTACATTCTACCGCTAAGTAATGATGAGAGCTTGCTTATGTTTACTGAGCAGTCAATATGTCCTCAAACTGTGCAAAGGACTTTACTTGATTATTTACTGTTTCTAAAACACAAAAGTATAGGCACTATTGACACTTGTATTTGAAAAGCTAAAATACGGCTTATGTAGGATAAGTTGCCCAGAGTCATATTGTGGAACCTGGGTTTGAACTCTGGAAACTCCAGTGCAAACTCGCTACTATAAACAGTTTTGCTGGGGAATAAACTGACAGGAAACAGGTATGTCCATCATCTTCAACTGATTGCATAAGAAAAAGAAAGATTTTAAAGTTTCCTATTTAATTGAAAATAATCAAAATTGTTCTAAATGAGTAATCAACATAGGTTCTATCCTATCTGCCAATTATCAATTTAGTGATAGCATGAAGATATAATTTTTGTTTTCTTTGAAATACTTGCTAGAAATTTGAAACATTTCTGTTATTTCTTTGCTCTTACTAGCCAACGTTGAGCCACAGTTCTCTACTTAAAAAAAAAAAAAAAAAAAAATCTCTCTAACTATTCTGGAATTTAATTTAACCTAGAGCACTATATCTCTACAACCATAAAAAATAGTGAAAAATACTCTGTAAGGTAGCCATAGAAAGGAAAATCTAACTGAACTACACAATTTGATAAAATTTTTCAGAATGAAATACTTCACAGTAATATCTTCTGATCAGTATACAATTAAACTCAAATTTCATTGACAATGACCATTAATAATAGGCTCAGCTTTAATAATATGAAACAAAAACTACATTCGAAAAATATGTGAAACTGTAAATGACCCACTCTATTAATCTATTCTATTCTATTTGGTTCTTAGATTTCTACCTCTATTAGATTTCTACCTCTGAAGACTAAAAGAAACATGACATCCCATCCCCCACTTATCTTTGTTAAAAAGTGAAAATGAAAATGGCCAGGCGCTGTGGCTCACATTTGCAATCCCAGCACTTTGCGAGGCTGAGGCGGGCGGGTCACTTGAGGTCAGGAGTTCGAGACCAGCCTGGCCAACATGGCAAAACCTGGTCTCTACTAAAAATACAAAACTTAGCCAGGCATGATAGCGGCTGCCTGTAATCCCAGCTACTCGGGAGGCTGAGGCAGGAGAATCACTTGAACCCAGGAGGCGGAGGTTGCAGTGAGCCAAGATCAAGCCATTGTACTCCAGCCTGGGCAACAACGGTGAAACTCAGTCACAAATAAATAAATAAATAAATAAATAAATAAATAAATAAATAAATAAA
>NC_045436.1:25400963-25415403 GCF_002776525.5 Piliocolobus tephrosceles | reverse complement strand
AAATAAATAAATAAATAAATAAATAAATAAATAAATAAATAAATAAATTTTATTTCATAATACACAAACCAAACTAAAGCTAACTATTTTTTTTTTATTGAATGGGCCAGAGTTGTTCCAGAAAACTTGTTCATTAAAACATAAATTAAAAGAAGCTTCAGTTTCTAAAATTTGAAAGTGCTTTGTTACATCAGACATCAAACTAAGCATTAGAAATGTAAAAGAGGAAAAAAATTCTGTCCATTGACTTACTGTAATACAGTCTCTACATTCACCTTTGTTTCAAGTAAAAAAGGAAGAATATTTCATTTTCAAAGACTATAAACCTGACTTTGAATTGGGGCCTCATTCCTTTGAAAATTCCTTATTACTAATGATTAGGCTAAGCTTTTTTATACAAGTAACTCTAAGATATTCAAATATATATTGGGAATTAGTCACCATATACTTTTATTTAATAATTGTTCAAGCTAAATATAAATCAATAACAAAGGAAAAAACTCTGTACACAGTAGAGAAAAACCAAGTTTTGAATTATCATTAACAAATATGATAATACCAAAAAAATTGTATTAATTTTATCATAAAATTTACCATGAATCCTAAATAAAAATGATGATATAATAGTAACAGGGGATATTGACTGAGAATTTACTAGGATGTAGGCCCTGTTCTAAGCATTTATTGTATAAACTCTTTTAACAATAGAAAGTTATTTTCCTCATTGATTTTTTTTGCAAGTGAGGAAGGGGTAATAGAAGCCATTATTAAGAAATGAAGAGTAGTAATATATACAAAGTTAAGTCTTCATTATTTTGTGTTTTACAATGCATAAAAACATTATTTCCTGTTATGTCTGTATAACATGATCTCCTGGTTACAGCCCTGCCAATTTGGAAATGTTTAATCCATTGTGGGCCAATAAATTCAGTAGGCTTTTCAATTTTTATTTTAAGTGTATTTATTTATTCATTTGACAAATATTTCTTGGAGGCCTACTATGTTATAGGCACTGGCAGTAAATCCAGATGGGAAGAAAACAGGCAGTATTAAACCAGTTACCACAGCAATAAATTTATAAATACAAATTGTGATAGTTTCAATAAAGGTAAAGCATATTTTATTAAGAAAACATTAAAGAGAAACCAGTTTTGACTGAGTCAGAAATAGATAAAACCTCACTGAAGGTTTGGAGTCTACTGTGCTGGGGGGACTGAGGTGAGGCAGCTGCAGCCTAGAGCTAGCAGATGAAGGGGTGCCTGCCTCCCTGCTAGTGTTCACCGCAGCAGCGGAGTCAAGGTACCTGTAAGGTGAACGGGGGTCCCCTGCTGAAGACTGTGTGCATTGTTGCACTGGAGTTGGTTTGGGACCAGGTATGGAAGCTAAATGATGAGAACACAAGGTCACAGAGAGAACAACACACACGGAGGCCTTTCGCAGAGTGGAGAGTGGGAGCAGGGAGAGGACCAGAAAAAAATAACTAATGGATACTAGGCTTAATAACCTTGTGATGAAATAATCTGTACAACAAACCCCCGTGGCACAGTTTACCTATGTAACAAAGCTGCACATGTACCCCTGAACTTAAAATAAAAGTTGAAAAAACAAAACAAAACAAAAAATCTCACTGAATGAGGGATATTTAAGCAGAGTTTTGAGGATAGGAACAGCCAGGCAAAGATTTCAGGGAGAAGTTTTCTAGGCAAGGGGGATTGTGTATGAATCCCTGATGTCAAAGAGCTCTGTGTCTTCAAGGGATTAACTCATCAATGTTGCTGGAACAAAATAAAGGAAGCTTGAGAAGGGACTGGAGAGGCAGGAAGGGGCCCAGGCCTGCTAGGTCATATCAAGACTGTGGAAAGCAACTCAGGTACAACGGAAAGGTATTTGAAGGGTTTGATGGAAGAGAGTGACAGAATTTAAATTGCATCTAGAAAAGATCCTCTCTGCTGACACTCTGGGCTGGATTCTTTCTTCCTGCCTCCCCTAACTCCCTTGTAAACTGAGAAGTATGAACTTTATGTAATGCACAGCCCTAAGCATCTAAAGTGAGTTTAACCCAAAGCTGAGTATTTGTAGACAAACTGCAGAAGTTTGACATTTTCCTGAGTCTTCCCCGATGCTATCTAAAGTTATTTCCCAAAAAGAAGTAGTAATCTTTGCCTCCTTACTTGGATTTGTCTATAGAAGGAATAAGTGTCATTTATCTCAACACGGATAAATGATCAAGCAAGAGAGAAAAGAAGATTCTTTACAAGTAGTGTCAGACAAGGACAGGGCTATTTCAAGAGAAGAAAATGAGTGAGAGCTCTGGATATTGAAATGGGCATTTAAAAGCTGCCTTGTGGGAAACTGGTTAAGCTCTGGGGTTCAAGAACAGCCTGGGCAACATGCTGAAATCCCATCTCTAGAAAAATACAAAAAAAATAATAATAAAAATTAGGTGGGTGTGGTGGTGTGAGCCTGTCAGTCCCAGCTTGCTGGGAGGTTGAGGTGGAAGAATCACTTGACCCCAGGAGGTTCAGGTGGCAGTGAGCTGAGATTATACTACTCTAGCCGAGGCAAAAGAGTGATACACTGTTTCTCTGTCTGTCTGTCTCTCTTTCTCTCACTTTCTCTCTCTCTCTCTATATATATGATATATATACACACATATATATTTTTACGTATGTAAAATGTTTGTGTGTATAAAATAAAAGTTGTCTTGTATTCTAAACATTAATTGAAAAAGCAAGTGAAACTAGTTGTAATTGTTTTGCATTAACATTAGTTAAAACAATGCTTTTAACAGATAAAGAGGAAAAATCCCAGTGGCTTAACATATTAGTTTCTCTGCTCAATCAAGAACAAAATGTGATGCCTGATCAGAAGACTCTCCTCCAAATAGTAATTCAGGAATGATTTTCTTCCTATTTATAGGTCTACCACTTGGACAATGTATCTTCCAAGATCTCCATCCTCATCTATAGTGTATCCAACTTTGGGAGGAGCATGAGTTTCATGCCAGGGAGGTTCTTATGGCCCAGGGCTGGAATCTTCTCATAGTGCACTGGCCGGAACTTAGTCATACTTAACTACAAGTCAATCTGGAGCACCCAACAAGAGGAGGAGATGGATTGATTAGAAGCTAGACAGTCTCTGAAACTATAGGGTGCCATATGACATATGTGTTTGAAAATCCTGCAGTGCAAAGCAAATAACATGATAGCAGAGAGATCCGGATTTATGGAGAAAAAGGAATGGCCAAAAAGCAAAACAAAACAGAAAATATTTAATATTATGCTTTTATACATTAAATAATGTTGTCCTCATTGTATAAAACAGTGTTACAAATTGCCTTTCCCTTACTTGAACCACCAGTTTTTCTCATAAAATCAGTCCTCTTCATTTAACATGCATTTGTATAATTGGAATATTTTACTAATAGGATAAAAATCTCTTAATTAATTTTACTAAGTGGCCTCTAGAAGAAAATTTAGATTTCATGGAAATCATGTGTACTTTATAATTAATGATGAGAAAAAGCCCAACATTAAAGGAAGAAAAAAAAAATTTTAATGCAGTGAAAAGGGGTAAATAATTAGGCCTTATTGGCTAATGAGTTATTTGAATAAATATCTTGGTTAGGTAGTTACATATAATTAAATGTTTCCTACCCTTTTTATGAAATTATTCGTATTGAACAGTACAAAAGAAAGTTCTGCTATATTATTCTAGTTTTCAGTTATAAATGAAAAAGCATTTAAACACAAACAAACATCACTCTGATTACAGTATGGAATATTAATTGGAAAGAGGCGAGAGTGTGAATAAACTGATTGATAAGAAAACTATGACATTTTCCTAGGTATGAGAGACTTTGGATCATTTATCAGCATCTGTGAAGATGAGAAAAAGCTGACGGCTTAAAGCTAAAGAACATTTTAGAGGTAAAATTGACACAGCTTCATGGCAGATTATATAGAGAAGATGCAGAAGAGAGAGATATCAAAGATAATTACTCAGTGTCTAGCATGAGCAACTCGAATGAAAATTCAATTAACCAAGAGAGGGAAAATCAGAAGATAAATAGATATGGAAGAAAGGTCAGGAGTTCAGTTTGAGGCATATTGAATTTGAGATACCTGTATGCTACCCAGTTAGGGAAGTCAAGAAGACTGTCGTAGATATGGGCCGGAGCTCTGAGGATCTGAGTCATCTGGACGTATAAATATTGGCATTCCTTGGCGTATAGATAGTGTTTCATGTTATGATATTATATGAATAAAGCTAAGAAATGAGTGGATAAGTTCAGTTAAGGACATCAATATGTAGGAGTTATATTAAGAATTGGAGCCAGCAAAGTTGACTGAGATGCAGTCAGAAAGGCAGGAGGAATCTGACTCCCATATTCATTTCTACATTATTGGCAATAGCCAAGACAAAGCAATCTAAGTGTCCATCAAAGGACAAAGGATAGAGAAAATGTGGCATATATACACAATGGAAACTAGTCCACCTTTATAAGGAAAGAAATACTATCATTTATAACAACATGAATGAATCTGGAGGACATTATGCTAAGTGAAAGAAGCCAGGTATAGAAAGACAATCACCGCAAGATTTCATTTATACGTGGAATCTAAAAAAAGTAAAATTCATAAAAACAGAGAGTAGAACAGTAGTTACCAGAGGCTAGGAACATGGGTAGTATGGGGAGAGGGGAAAGGTTGGTCAAAGGGTACAAAGTTCCTCTAAGACAGGAGAGGTCAGTTTTAGTGATTTATTGTGGAGAATGATGATCATAGTAATAATGCACTGTATATTTCAAAAGTTGCTAAAATATTAGATTTTAAACATTCTTACTCCCAAAATAATAAGGTAGTTGAGGTAGTAGATATGTTAATAAGCTTGATTTAATCTTTATGTGTGTGTGTGTGTGTGTGTGTGTATATATATATACCACACTGCAACCCATAACTGCACGCAATTATTTGTCAATAAAAATATCATGAAAAGAACATCAAATGTGGTTTGGCAAAAGTCAAAGACTCAGTTAAGAGACTGTTTTAAAAATAGGAAATAATGCTAGAAGTTCTTACACGAAAAAGACAGAAAATTATACCCATTCATTCAACAAATATTTATAGAGTTTTTGCCAACACAGGCATATCCTGGGTACTAAAACTGTAGAAGGAAACAAAAACTCTTTGCCCTCATGGTCTCATATTGGCCTTATAGAAACTTGACAATGGTTAAAGACCTTAGAAGAATCAGTGTGGGTAAAGTAGTAGGTATGGATGCCATCTGGGAATGAGTTGAAGTGGAAAGAAGCAAGCAGAAATGACATGTTTAGACAACTATTTTGAGAGAGTTTGCTTTGAAACATACAGGGATAGAGCAGTAGCCAGAGGGAGAAGCAAATTTAAATGAATATTTTTAAAATATGGAGGATGCTCCAACATGTTTGAATGCTTATAGGAAAGAATTATTGAAAAGGGAGAGATAAAGAAAACATTGTGAAAAGTCATGGAACAAAGTCCCTCAGAAGAAAGAATACTATTATGGGGTCATGTAGCATAGTACTTCCTTTGAAAGAAACTAATAATATGCTCTCAAAGTGATGATGATGATGATGATGATGATGATGATAAAAAGTGAAAGAGGAGGAGAGGAAGAAAAGTAGAGGAGGAGGAGGAGAAAGAGGAGAAGGAATAGAAACGACAACAAAAACAATAACAACTATTTAATACAACAACCATCAACATTCATCAAACATTTGCTCTGTCCTAAGCATTATGCAAAGCTCTTGGCACACATTTCTCCCATTTAGTTGTCATGATAGCCATATGAGATGACATTATTATTATTTTCCCCACTTTTCAAAAGAGAAAAATGAGGCACACCAAGTTATCTTGTTTATGCAATCATCCAGCCAGTAAGCGATGAGTCAGACTTTCAAGGTGCCAGTGTTTCTGTCTTCAGAGCTTAGGCTCTGAATTATTTAAAGACATTTTTCTATTTTGCTATCTTTCCATGGATGTTAACAGACTTAAAATTTTTTAAGTATATTTTCTGTTTTTTCATGGGTTTGGGAATAGGAGAGAAAACAAAGACACATGTGTTTGTTTCAACATCTTATTTCATACTCCACGTATTATTTTTCACTCAGAAAAAAAAACATGTACGTATATGATCAGCTTTCAATATCCATGGGAGATTGGTTCCAGGTCCTTAGAAGATAAGATAGCAAGATCCACTGACACTCAAGTCCCTTAAGTCAGTCCTATGTATCCATGGGTTCGATATCCCTAGAAATTTCTTCCAAGGTTGGTTGAATCCAAGATGCTAAGAATTCTCCCATTTAATCAGCATGCTAGCCATATGCGGTGCCATTATTCTCCCCATTTTACAAGAGAGAAAAACGAGAAACACCAAGGTATTGTGTTTATGCAATCATGCAACCGGTAAGTTGTGAGTCAGACTTTGAAAGTGCCAGTGTTTCTGTCTTCAGGGCCTCCAGGGCATAAAGACTGACTGTATACACATACTTTTATATCAGTGTTTTGAAAGAAAGGGCATAACAGCAAAGGGCAAAAATGTAACTAAAGCAAATGGGTAAATGACAAACCGGCATATATATGTGTGCTTATGTTATATATGTATTTTTATGTCACATAACAGTGCCTATTGTAAGTAATTCATTTCTTAAATTTTCAATATTGCCTTTAATTACTTTTCTCTGGGCTTTTATTTTCTTCTTCTTCTTCTTCTTATTATTATTATTATTATTATCATTATTATTATTATTATTATTATTATTATTATTTGAGACAGAGTCTTGCTCTGTGGCTCAGGCTGGAGTGCAGTGGCGCAAGCTGTGCTCACTACAAGCTCCGCCTCCTGGGTTCATGTCATTCTCCTGCCTCAGTCTCCCCAATAGCTGGGACTACAGTTGCCCGCCACCACATCTGGCTATTTTTTTTTCTTTGTATTTTTTATTTTTTTAGTAGAGATGGGGTTTCATCGTGTTAGCCAGAATGGTCTCGATCTCCTGACCTCGTGATCTGCCCTCCTTGGCCTCCCAAAGTGCTGGGATTACAAGCGTAAGCCACCACGCCCGGCCTGGTATTTTACTTTTAAAACTTCTACATAACACATTGACTATAGACAACAAAAAAGGAATATTAACAAAATAGGTATATGCTAATAGAATTAGGTCATCAATATTTTTTAAAAATTAAAACTAAAATTTTTAAAAATTTTAAATGTATCTATTATACATGAGATGTCCTTTAGACGATATAATAAAGTATAATATCTTCAAATGTTTTTTTTTGTCTATTATATAAATGAAAGTACATTTAGAAATTTAAATATATAAATGAACAACAAAACTCTTATTAAAATCTAATTTGGGGTTTTGGAGTTTGAAACTTCAGGCAAAATGTAAATAATCTTCATCTTAATAAGAAGTTACATTATACTACATTTTAAAACAACTAAAAGAGTATAATTAGATTGTAACACAAAGAAAAGATAAATGCTTGAGGTGATAGTTAGACCGTTTGATGTAATTGTGATGCATTGCATGTTTATATAAAAACTCATGTATATATTTATGGGTAGATATATACACCTACTATGTACCCATAAAAATAAAAAAATCTAAAACAGTCCTTGTAAATACATATTTTTCTGTATTCATGACACATATAACGATATTTTAAGTAAATAATTAATGAAAAAGTAAAAAAATTATATTAAAAAAAGAATTGTGTATTTTATGTTGTCTTCATATATTTTTGAGTGGTGGTCACTCAGATTTCTGACCTACAGAACTGTTAGACAGTAAATGAGTATTAAGTTACTACATTTATGATAATTTGTTATATAAATTCCTAACTGCTTCCTATCTGGTTAACATGAAACCATGTTGTGCTTGCAAGTCTACAATCCATTTGTCACTATAAGTTGGTTCTAAAACACATCCTTGTTTATGTAACAAAGTTTATATAACTTTACTTCATTGAATCCCCATTATTCTTAGAAAAAAAAAAATGCCTCCACTTTGTAAATGTCTAATATGACATGATAATATATTATCAGGCTAAGATCAAAGATTGTGTAAATGGTAGACACAGATCCAAGTCATAGCTTATTATAGCAATGTGTCATTGGACAAGGTACATAAAATTCTGATCTTCAGAATCTTTGTCAATTTAGAAGCCAGCTCACAAATTGGCGGATTTTTGGGTGACTGTGGTCAAGGGGTCTTTGGTAAGCAAAATATTTTTGTATATTTAAAAAATTAGAATTCCTTTTAAATTATAATTCATTAATGTCTACAATGTGGGGCACACATTTTACAGTTTACCACAATCCCCACCATTTCCCTTCTGTCTTAACTTCTCATCACATCCCCATTACTATCTGACACTTGAAATTGAAACGGAAAAAGTTCCCTTGTTCCCCCTTGCAGGGCGTGCGATGGGGCTGTGGCTCGCTTCTTCCGTGCCCCCGCTGCTCAAACCTCACATGGGCAGGCTGTGGGGCTCTGACCCCATGGTAGTGGCTAGGGATGAATGTTGACAGCTGAAGCCCCAGTGGGCATATGTTACAGGGTGCTCTTTTAGTTTAACTGTCCATAGAGTTTAACCTTCCATAGTTGGCTTGTGTTCATCAGCTCAATTAGACCCTTTCTTATCACAGAGGGCTTTCTGTATCCTGGGGTTCTTGCCTTAGTTTACCAGAAGAATTGGATGATATGTGGGCTTGGAGAATGAGTGCAAGGTTTTACTGTGTGGAAGTAGCTCTCAGCAGATGGGGGACCAGAAGGGGGATGGTTTTCCCCTGGAGCATTCGCCAAACCCCACCTCCTTCTGCAGGTGGATAGCCTGCCAGCATTCTGGCATCTGTCGTGCTCTTCTGCTGGCGTGCTCCCCTTGACGTCCAGCTGCTTGTCTTCTTCCAGCGATGCGTTCCTCTCCATGTCCAACTGCTTGTGTATCTGCCTGCTAGAGTCTTGGGGTTTTTATAGGCACAGGATGGGGATGTGACAGGCCAGAGTGGTCTTGGGAAATGCAACATTTGGGCAGGAAAACAAAAATGCTCGTGTTCACCTAGTCTGCGGGCTCAGGCCCAGGGGTGGAGCCCTAGCCAGGGACCACGCCCTTCTTGCTTCCAGATCATTTAAAGGGACCATGCCCTTCCCTTCCCAGCACATCCGTATCAAAATCACATCATTGCTTCAAGAACTTCAAGCAACAAAATTAAGTAAGGTTGAGAAAGAATTTGAAATTTGAAAGATTTAGGAGGGGGAGATGAGGCCGAGGTAGAACAGCCAGAGCACAAGGACAAAAGCCGAGCAGGTTGACAACAGTCCTGAAGAACCATATAACATTCCCAGTGATGATTTGTGAGGTTGAAATATACTATTCTATATTAACAACAGTAAAAACAATTTTCCATTAACCATGCTAGAGAAAATTCGGACCTATCTTTTTGTTTTATTTAAAAAGATAAAATTGTTGAAATATAATCAGAAGTGACCAAAGAATATACAATGAAAAAAGTAGGAAAAATATTATTTCTGTATTTAAGTAGGTTCTCACATAATGCCTATATAATTGTTGAGGACACCTGGCCCTCAATTTTGCTTAGAGTCAGAGACATAGGAAATGTTTCCCAATAATAGAACAAATGTAAACTGCATTGAAAGTCTCTGTGAAACAAACAAACAAACAAAATCTGTCAATAATGATACCAGCATTTGAACTCATGAATGTACTTCCCTTTATGGTTTGGCCATTTCTTTGCCCTTAACCTTTATCCAAGAAAACACCATGAGTATAAATGCTGACAGTTGATTCATTTGTTTAGAAATGAAAATGTCTTTTAGGAGAAACTGTCAGGTAGTCAAAGTATAAATAATGTGCAGTTACAGCTCTTTATTCTAAATGTCTTGGAAAGTAATATTGTTAAACATTCTTTTAAATCTGCAAGTCTCATTAGTACTTCATTAAATCTCTGAATTTAAGGTGAAAGGGTATGTGTGCTAATAAGGAAAGAGAAGAAAAAATATGCTTTACAAGGAATAGCAGTAGATTGAAAAAATAATTACGTGAAAATTTAATTAGTTGGAACCCAATTGCAAACAAAGAAATGATTTAGTTAATTTTTCTATTAATAAAGCAAAGTCATTTCTTGGATTAGATTAATTACTGATGAAGAAAAATATTTAAATTTGCATTATCCTGAGCCTCATGATAGAATACAGAGTTCATACTCTATGCTTTTACCAATTTGAAAAATAAAGGAGTTATCTATGGCCTACAGCTGTCTCATTCCTTGAGAAACCCATGTGAGAGCAGGGCTCTACTGGAGTCTTTGTTACTGCACAGAAAATTCCTGACTTTACAAACATAATAATATTTCCATTGTTCTCTGTCATCTGCAAAGGTCAGTATGTACTGTAACCCAAGAATACTTTAACTATTAAATTTTAAATACATCTGATTACAATTCACCAAATTTACTGATGTAAATAATCCAGGAAAGTAGGATATTTTACCTTAACCAGTGGCATGAAAACAAATATAGCTGGAGTACAAATGTAGAATTAGAACTATTAGGACAAAAAGAAATTTAAAAACCTATATAGCAATCACCTCTCACTCTTATTTACTAGAGATGATAATTTGTCAATGTTTCAGCTGCTTGCCAGTGATTTTATCCTGTTGTTGACCATAATGCAGCTCTCTTAGACTAAGTATTATTACTAAATTACCATTCACTTATGAGTAATCTATTTTTCTAGACATTTTCATTCAACTAGACCAAACAACTTCCCCCAACAATTTTGAAACAAGTGTCATGTGGCTATATCCAACTAGCTAGGATTCTTATGTAGGTTTAAATTGATTTAGCCTGGGGTAAAATAAGACTTCAATTAAAGGTAAAAGTTTTGAGACATTGTTAAACAAACAAACAAAACAAAATGATTCTGTGTATTCATCCATCCATTCATTCATTCATTCATTCATCAAAAGCTAAAAATTCTATATAAGCCTTTGGGAAATGTGCCTGTTAGTATTATTAAGGATTGAGGATGACCTATCAGGAGGGGAAGATAATTTTTACCCCAAACCAGTCATTTTAATCACAATGACATAAATAAAGGCCATGCTCCCACAAATGACTTATGTTGTGACACCTTGGATGATAAAGACTCTTTGTCAGATGCTAGCACTGATGGGCTATTCTTGTCCCAGGAGCACATTCTGCCCCTAACCATTTATAAGGCCTATTAAACTAGAACTCAAGAGGGAAGAGTAGACTCCTGTGCTCCAGAACATGGGCATCCCCAGAAAGCCAAGCTGAGGCCTAAAAGATGCTCCCCACTCATCAGTCTCCCTGTTCTTTTTTTCCTATGTGGTAAGAAAACAATTATAGAATAGCCTGGGGAATTGCCCTCGCCCTGAGTATAAGAAAGGTTTTTAGTGGAGGTATTATTATAACAAAAAGAGAGAGCGAGGAAACAAATTTTTTCAAAAAAAGATGGCCTAACTTCTGCGATTTTGTGAAAGGGAACTATTTCATCATAGAGGTCTTAGACATTCTTTAAAATATTTTTAAGGAGGTTTATTTTTTTTTATTTAAAAAGGCAAGGCTCACTGGACAAAGTCTATGAGAAACACTTAGAAAATGTGCTAAATTTCCCTGCATAATAAGGTAAAACTATAACTCTTGGGATAGGAGGTCAGAAAGAGGGAAATAAGTATTTGGTATTAAAATAAAATAAAATTATAGAGAAGTATAAGGAGGTAATGGAGAGACTTGGAAATACCTAGTAGAAAATTACTCTTCTATAACAAGGAGGGGACATAAAAGCCTAAGAATTGTAGTGTTGAGTATTCAAATTTAAGTGGCATTTTTGTTCTTTTTCATTATGGAAATGGTCTTACTCCTAAACCTTCACGAATAGTATTAAATTCATAGTGTTGCATTAAGGAGGTTAGAGAATAAAAGAAGGGGAGGAGGTGACAGGATAGTAACCACAGGAAATGAAGCAATGAGCCAGAGAAAGGAGTAGGTAAAGAAGTAACAGTAGATCAGGAGCCTTTGGGAAATCCTTGCAAGAAAATTGGGCATGAACCATTTTATATAGCAATTAATGTAAAAAATATCCCCAGGAGGCTGAAATACCCAAGGATATATAGATGATATTGATGTAGGTTACAACAATTACTTTATTCCATTATTTCCTATGACTAAGTTCTTTCTTGAGAAATACAAACTTAGCTTTGTTTTGCAAGAGTTGTGCATTTTTGTGAAGAAGGCTGCACATGAGTGTTCCTAGCAGCTGCCTCGGTTTGGGCATTCATCAAGGAAGATGACAGTGGTGCTGAAGTCTATTGTTATTATTAATCATGTGGAAGACGTATTAAAATTAAATATTTAGTTATATAGTGATCATTATTAGTGTCTAAAGAACAATAATAAGATTTTTCAAAAACAACAGATTCATTAATAAACAAAATGTATCTGCTTTCCACACTCACTAGTTGCTTCTTATCCAATTTTCAAAATTCAGTTTTAAACTTCAGATGTTATTTTTCATCTCAGGTAAAACCAATGATCTTCAAATGAACCTTTCTTCAAAGTAGTAATATATGGTATAGAGAACATACATTATTTGAATCATAACAATGAAGAATCGATTATAATATAAAACTTGAAATTCCAGTGTGTTTTACATTTATGTCAATCCAGTTTTTCTCTTTATGAACTTCAGAGATATGAATCCTTCAATATTTCAAACCAATTTCACTGATGAAATGTTAACACAGAGTAGAAGAGTGTATCCAGTTATGCCTTCATAACAATAAAATGATTTTAAACACAAGAGCTGTCAAGCCTGGAAGGGAGCGATTTAAAAAGTCGGTTCCTCTATACATTTCTAAAGTTATTAAATGACCAATGACTCTGATCAGCTCTCTTAAAATTCAAATAAAACTTATAAAAAGGATTAAAAAATGATGGGCAATATGACTTTTCAATGCTACGCTAGGACATTATTTAACAAACCCACGCCAGAATTATTTGTCTTTTAGAGAACATACATGTGTTTGACTTTGTCATTTACTATTTATTTATAGCCCTGGCCCCAGACACGGTGAAGTTACATATAAATTTACAGATTTCTGTCTCGTAGATATTATATCCCCAAAATTTATGGTTTTATTGTCTTGTAAGACAATAGGTCACTTTGTATGTATCTAAACTAGCAATCTTACTCTAACATTTTTAAAGCCTTTACAAATGGACTATCTAAACCCCTCCTTCCCAAATGCACTCAAAATCACATTTATCTTATCTGTCTCTATGTAATTAAACATTTGAATGAAATAGCTATCATGTATTTGTGTGAGATTCATATATATATATATAGTCCCATATATGTGTATATATTCCCATATATATACACACATACATATATAGGAATTCCATTCCTATATATATGAATTTATATGAATTTTATTATATATGTGAATTTCTAGATGTATATATTCCCATATATATTCCATTCCTATACATACAGGAATTCATATTATATTTTTTTGAAAATAATACTTTCTGAAAACTATTAAAAACTTTTAGAAAATTGTACTGTCATTCCTACACATCAGTTATCATAAATAAAATACATTTATTCAGAAAAAACAGTAGTAGACATAGATTATCGTATTTTAGGGGCATTTTAAGCAAAAATGCCTCAAATCATTTTTGTTTGTTCTGATCTTCATCCTAGTGAAGTCTGAAAAACATGTGGAAAAGAAAGGACATAACCTCCCATTCCTTTCAGAATTGATTTTAACCTTTAAAACATGTATCCCATAATGTTTATACACAGTAATGGGCACTGTCGCATTTTGTGCACTAAATTTAGGTTGTTTAAAAATAGTCTATGAATTTGCTGAAGAATTGTTGACAATAAGGGCATGACTTCTACAGTGAAACCATTCTTGACAACATGTTGGAAGTAATCTGTGTACTATTGTTTCAAATGCATAAGTTAAAGCAAACATTATGGGATAGTGTCCCAGAGTTCAAAACATTAGAGAAATCAGGTATCTAGTGGATAAACCAGACATTAAATAAGAAATTACACAAATAAAATAAAACTTACAAAATGTATAAGGAGAAATACACACTACAATAGTGGAAGAACTAAATACTCAGAAAAAGCAACTGAGATCTTAAGAAAGAGTAGAAAATAAAATTCATTAAAAAATTAATATAACAAATTCCCTACATCCACATAAAAGATAAATAAAAAATATAGCATCAACTTTGCATTTATTAGAAATTATTTGGCTGGGCGCGGTGGCTCAAGCCTGTAATCCCAGCACTTTGGGAGGCCGAGATGGGCGGATCACGAGGTCAGGAGATCGAGACC
>NC_045436.1:25371635-25400863 GCF_002776525.5 Piliocolobus tephrosceles | reverse complement strand
AAAAAAAAAAAAAAAAAAAAAAAAAAAAAAAAAAAAAAAAAAAACACCTAAATGTAGTGAATTAAACAAATAAGTTTCTTTTTTAACATAGACATTTGGAGCTAGAAATTCAGTAATGCCTTCAGAAATATAGGATCTTTTTATCTTTCTGCTTCACCATCAATATTTGGATGATTTTTATACTCTTCCCTGTTGCCTCATGGTCACAAGACAGCTGCTGCTGCACCTGGAAACATCAGTGTTCCCAGTGGAAAGAAGAAAGGGTAAAGGGTTATGCTAGCCAGCTGGCTGGTTACATTCTGTTAGTCAGCAATGAGTCATATGTCCACTCCAGACTAATCACTGGCCCAGTAGAGTGAGCTTACCATGCCTCGTTTGAAGCAATTATGATCATTTCCTGAACCACTTTTCTTAGGTTCAAGGGATAACTGCCAGTACCTAAAGAAATCAGGGTTCAGGTAGTGAAGAAAAAAATTGCACCTGGTGTGACAAGATGATGGGAAGATTACATCTGGTGCCTGCCATATATGTCCTTCAGAAATTAACCCTATAATTTAATAAGAAAGAAGAATGGAAATTTTATGTAGGTGCCTTTCAAATTAATTCAATCTACTAGGTAGGTACACTTTCTTTAGCAGCATAAACGTATACTGTTTTCTTGTCATGTTAGGATAAAAACATATAATACCACCTGTCAACGTCATTCTTTTTTTTAGAATAACAGTTGATATTTTTAGGGTCAACATGCATCTCTTTATACTTCTGTCTTCCTGTTCATTTTGATTGTGTTTCTTATGTTTTAGGCATATAAGGAAATTAATTTATGGGAAATATTTCAAAAATACATCACAGAAATTGTGATTTCATATATATAAAAGAAATATGTTTTATGTATATTAGAAAGGAAAGGAGCCTGGATCTATATAAAATAATTTTGTAAAGGGAAAAATGACTTATTAGTGTAGACTTGTAAAAATAATAAGCCCTGTTAACACATGCTAGCAAGATACATCATTTTGTCCAAATTTTCATAAGTGTTTTCCATAGGCAGTTCTACAGAGCCGGCCAAATAGTGAAAATGGAAAGAGAAAGGAAGGGAGAGAGAAAAAGGATGGAGAGAGGGAAACAGTGAGAGAGAGAGAGAAAGAGCTCATTTGTAACAAATGTCTACGACTATTCAAAAACAGTAAGGATAGATTATATATTTTGATGGTGGTTTTAGAAATAATGAGTAATGATTTCTCAGTGTTTATGATATGCATTATTTGATAGAAGACATGAACTATGTATCTGATAACACAGAAGGAATAAAGAATGTCAGTATATTAGTCTGTTCTCACACTGCTAATAAAGACAAACCCGAGACTGGATAATTTATAAAGGAAGGAAGTTTAATGGACTTAAAGTTCCACATGGCTGGGGAGGCCTGACAATCACGGCAGAAGATGAAGGAAGAGCAAAGGGACTTCTTACATGGCAGCAGGCAAGGGAGCTTGTGCAGGGGAACTACCATTTACAAAACCATCAGATTCTTGTGAGACTTATTCACTACCACAGGAACAGTATAGGAGACGCAGCCCCCATGATTCAATTATCTTATCCTGGCCCCACCCTTGACATCTGGGGATTATTACAATTCAAGGTGAGATTTGGGTGGGGACACAGCCAAACCATATCAGTGAGAATATTTGAAGGAAAACATCAAATGAAATGTTGTAGAGTTGAACCAATCATGAAGTTTTAGAAACTTAAACTGACAGTAAAAGATCATATATAATTTTATTGTTTTATTCCAAATTAACCAAAACTGCGAGGGAAGAAACTAGAAGCTGTCATGCAAACAAATATATATATATAGTGACAATTGTGGTGGTTAATAGCAAATTTTGAAGATGAGTATTTTTTCAACCAGGAAGTGGAAAGTTTGAATAATGAGTACAGTAACAAACTTATTGGAGAAGCAAGTGAAAAATATCGATTGCTTTCATTCTTTAAGCAACGGATATTTATGTATTCTAAGTCCAATGTTTTAGGCAGAAGATCCAAAGAGAAAAAATGTCACTATTGTAAATGTTGGCAGATAGGTTCTCATTTCACAATGCCTTCATGCACTATTGGATATAAACTATTAATGTTCTCACCAGTGATTTTCATGCCCATCAAACTGAATTCAAATTCCTTAGTAATCAAATCCTTACTGTCTTTGCCTACCGGTTTTCAAAGTGTGTTTCCTGAAATACTAATGCTGCACTTTGAAAAAGTGTTCCTTAGTAAAATACACGTAGGAAATCCTACATATTATAGAATCTTCTTAGACAATAGTCATTCACATTAACATATTAACGGCTTTGAAAATTCTTCTAAAAACCTGTTTAATTTGTTCAATTGTTACATTTTAAAATTTATTTATACCCAGAGCACCATCTAGTATGACCTGTTAGCACCTAAAGAAACTAATATTCCAGGAAATTTTAGTCTTGCCTCAGTATACATTTCTAGGATTCTCTTTTACAGCGTCTTTCCATATACTCTACCCTCTAGTCCAAGCTTGTCTAACCATAACCCACAGGCCGCATGTGGCCCAGGACAGCTTTGAATGAGGCCCAACACAAATTCATATTGGGCTGCATACGTATTTTACACCATTCTATTTTGTGTCTGCAGCATTATCTACCATAATGTATTTTATAAAGTATACATTTAAAGTATTATGAGATTTTTTTGCGATTTTTAGCTCATCATCTACCATTAGCATTAGTGTATATTATGTGTGGCCCAAGACAATTCTTCTTCCAATGTGGCCGAGGAAAGCCAAAAGATTGGACACCCCTGACATAAAACGGAGTTTTATACACTCTCCATGTGTGTCCTAGATTTCTTACCTGTCTTGCTATTTGAATTTAACTCTTTTCTTTTTTAAAAAAAACTCTACCCAAACTCCTACCTTGTCTTTCATCCATCTACCTACATCTCACTAGCATGAAAACTGTTCACAATCTCTGATCTAATAGTCTATGTCCTAATAATCTATTCTAAAAGAATGTAAATTATAGAAAAGTGCTTTTACATGAAAGCATTTTCTGTTTGTAACTTATAATAGCAAAACGTAAGACATTACCTAAATGCTTTATATAAGAGGGCTGGCTCAGCATTTAAGGTATGTAGAATGCTAGAATAAACAACAGTTAAGTTTATAAATTTTTTAGTATAGCACAATTCTTAGTCATTTATTTATTTAAATAATATCACATTAACTTTAGAAAGCAACATATAAAGTTATATGTACATTATTTTCTCAAATATATGAAGGAATACAGAAAAAGGTGAAAGAGAAACACGCTTCGATGCTGAGTTTTTCTTTGTGTGGTAAAAGTTTAGTCTTTTTTTAAGCATCTGGATTTTTAAAACATTCATTTTATGACTAAAAATCAAAACAAAACAGACAGACACGCATGCATTCTTCAGGGCTAAATTGGTTTCTCCGTTGTCACTAAGGCTTCCCTAATCTCCCTAACAGATGACATTGCTTCTGCTTCCCAACTGCAGGGCTCTATGGTGTAAGTCTCTCATGGTACATTTCACAATCTACTTTGGACCAGAGATAATTGTATAATTGCTTTATCCTGCACGTACCAAATTACATTCTATTTTGTGTCTGCATCAGTGCTTAACGGAATGTATGTTATAAAGTAGACATTTAAGAAACATTTGTGCAATGAATAGATTTTTTACCTCAAGTATATCCTCTTTTGTCTAATGTTTTTATAAAAAATTATAAAATAAAATGGTGTATAATTATACAAATTCAAGTAACTCCTCTAACTGCCTATTTCTATTTTCCCACAATGTCCAAACTACCTGTGACAAGACTGATATCCCCTAAAAGAGGATTTTTTGGGGGGGAGGGGGGTGGTTGGTGGGAGATAACTGAAATTGAAGGTAGTAAACATGGAAAAAACTTGAAAAAATGCACTTTAATAACTTTGACCTAATTATTCCTTTTAGGTCATCCTACAGTGTATTAAAGATCAAATGGCAAAGTGCACCTTAACTGAATAGGAAGAGGTCCTACTCACTTTGTGTGAGTTATTCACATTTTTGTATTTTCCACTACACTCATTCTAGAATGGCTGAAATTTTCAAAAATTAAAGCTGACAAACGAAGTGCTAGTGAGAATGTGAAATACCTGGAACTCTCATATATTATTACTGGGAATGTAAAATAGTACAACCATGTTGAAAAACAGTTTGGTAGTTTCTTTTTTTTCTCTCTCTTTTTATTTAATTTAATTTTATTATTTATTTATTTATTTTTTGAGACAGAGTCTCGCTGTGTCGCCTAGGCTGGAGTGCAGTGACGCGATCTCGGCTCCCTGTAAGCTCCACCTCCTGGGTTCACACCATTCTCCTGCCTCAGTCTCCCGAGTAGCTGGGACTACAGGTGCCCACCACCACACCCGGCTAATTTTTTGTATTTTTTTGTAGAGACAGGGTTTCACCGTGTTAGCTAGCATGGTCTCCGTCTCCAGACCTCATGATCCGCCCGCCTCGGCCTCCCAAAGTGCTGGGATTACAGGTGTTAGCCGCCACACCCGGCCTGGCAGTTTCTTTTTAATTAAACATCAAATTATTCACCAAGTTTATCAGGCTTAAGTACTCATTCAGAAGATTTCCTACTTGTTTTAATGTCTTTCATAAATGTAAATCACAACTATTGTTTTCCATTTTAAATGTTTTCTTAACCTGTTCAAATTTCAGTCATTCCAATTTGCAGAGAAGTAACTGATGGCAGTATTATTAGTATATCAAGAAATGGGAACTGCAGGATTATACAATCAACTGCTGCAGGAAGAATTTTACACAATCAACTCACCTTCACCATTTATGATCTTCCATTTATTTTATTTTTTTTCTTGTATTCTCCTCGGAGAACATCTGATTGGATGTTCTCAATCACCAAAAGGTTGATGAAAATTAACATTAAGAATAAAAGAAGCCTCACTAACCCATTTACACAAATAGACAAATTTCACAAACAGACTAATTAATTACTGAAAAATAAAGAGGACAAATGAAGCAGAAAAGAAATAAATGTAATAGATATTCTCAGAGATATTCCAAGGGGTATCACCTCCGTATATCAGCAACAATAAATTATGATGAGGGAAAAGTAAGCTATTAGAGTTGTTGGAGGGGATTGTTTACACAGATAAAAATAAGTAAATGAACAAACAAAATAGATTGGGGAGTAGACCAATGACAACTGAAAATCACAAATAGTGAGATGAAAGATTGACACGAGGAAACCTCCCAAAATGCAGGCAAAAAAAAAAAACAGAAATAAATGAAAAGTGGGAGAAAATAGATACAACACATAGAAAACAGTATATGAAACTTTGTAAAATATGTCTAATAAAACATATAATATTTATGTACTTTTATATACATGTTTATGTCTATGCATAAATATTTGTGTGTGTGTGTGTGTGTGTGTATATATAATATTATATAAAACTTTGCACTAAATGTATAGAGAGTACAGATACATTGCAAACAGCCATGGCCCATTTCAAATGACAATATTTTCTTCCCTTGCCATTGCTTATCCCCATTTCTCTCATTAACTTGCTTCCTAGTGAAAGGTTTTTACCCATAACAGCCGAATAAAAGTGTAACCAAAGAGCCAAGGAGATCTATTGATGAAAATACCAAACTGCAGGTTTTATTACAATACCATGTCCCCCAAGGAATTGGTGGATTAAACCAAAAGTAATCAGAGTATCAGCAAGCAGAGATTTGGGGGTGGTTTTTATTTTATTCCACATTTTTACAGCATCTTACAACTGAGGAGCACTGAATAATAAATTTGTTAATAGTGATCCAAAAACTATGGCCAAGAAGGTTGAATTAGTGCAGTCTCACACTGTTATGAAGAAATGCCAGAGTCTGAGTAATTTATAAAGAAAAGAGATTTAATTGACTCACAATTCCACATGACTGGGGAAGCCTTAGGAAACTTACAATCACGATGGGAGGCACCTCTTCACAGGGCAACAGGAGAGAGAACGAGTTCAAGTAGAAGAAGTGTCAGACACTTGTAAAACCATCGTATCTCATGACGCTCACTCATTATCACAAGAACAACATGGGGAAAACCACCCCCACAATTCAATTACCTCCACTGGTCCCACCCTTGAAACATGGGCATCATGGGGATCACAAATCAAGGTGAAATTTGGGTGGGGACACATAGCCAAAACATATCAAAGGCCATGACATTAAAGGGTTTGAAGAATATGGTATTTGCTGGTATTGTATGACAGAGGCACTCATCATATTGACTATGCTAAAGTTTGGGGGTGGAGACAAAGGCAGGAATGTTGACAAATATCTTGAAACTAGCAAAAGTCTTTCTATTTACCTCAGTGTTATTTTATCAAAAATTTTAAACAATAGTGTGGGAGAGGAGGACAAGAGGAGCACCTTTGTAATCTCAGATATTTCCCACCACATGCTTCTTGTACCTACTCAAGGTTGTTAATTAAAAAAAAAAAAAAAAAACTACATGTTTACACTCAACTATTTTAGGACTCCCTTTGCCAAAGGTTTGAGAAGAGAAATATTTCATTACATTGTGATGAACTGTAGAGGCAGTATAGCTGGTAAAGTCAATGTCATCCATGGGGGAAGCACTGCAATATAACCAGAGGATGATACAGCCTGGTGATTAATAACATAGAAAATCCTAGATTTTATTTCCCTTTATTGCTTCCCAGAAATGTAACCTTGGACAACAAGCCACATAATCTCTCTATAACCCAGGATTCTCATTTGCAAAATTGAAATATTAAGAGGAATTATTTCATAGATATTTTATGGTTAAATTACAGAATGTAAGCAAGGTATTACGCATCTAATAAGTTCTCAATAAATGTGAACTGATAACGATGATGACACTGACGATATTGGTGCCAACATAAGCATCCGGGGGGAAGCACCCCCTCAGTTTACTAAATTGTGTAGTCAAGATACTATGAAGTTTCCAGCTAAGGTTAGAAGTACAGACTCTCCCCTGGATGACAGCGGGTTAAATTTGCTTTGCTCTCACCATAATTTATTTATTTGTCCCATTAACTTAAAAATTCCTAAGTCTATTAGAGAATAGCTATAGATTGAATTGAACACATGAGTTGCCCTAATTGAGTTAAATGGAATGTTATAATAAATAGTTTTATTCTTGGTTGATTATTATGGTTAAAAGCCCTTACTTTGAAAAGCTCTTTTTAGCAGTTAATCTGCAAGTGGAACCCTTTGGTGTACCATGGAGGTTCCTCCAAAATAGCATAAGATTTAATGATGGTAAAATGTATAATGTTGAGAAAGACATGTATTTCTTTATTAAGGATAAACTCAAATGTATATCTGACTTTTAAAATCTTGGTGATCATGAAAATAAGAACATATGAGGGAATTCATGGCCCTTTACAATTTACTTACCCTCAAACATTAAATTGAAGGGAGGTACATTTTTATTTTCTAACCCCTTAGTCCAGGATTTCTTGACAAAGTTTAGCTCGTGTGAACAAATGGGTGAAAATCTATTGGTTTTCTTGATAAGGGAAATCAAACAAATGTTTCTAGGACCAGTGGACCAAATCCTAGTCGTAATAGAGCGAGGAGAGGAAGACAAAGTAATGCCCAAATAATGATCACACTATAGTCTATAATTAAATCAACAGATAAAGAAAATACGGTATTTAAATCAGGACTGTAAAAGAAACAAAGGGAAAGGGGAAAGCATAGCTTTGTGAGTATATGCTAAGGCAGGGGCATCTGTGTCAGGGAAAATTGTATGTTAAAAGAGAAGTTACATAGACCTAACTTTGTGCTCAAAAAGAAGGATCTCAAATATATAGAAAGTTGTCACTACATGGCATCTATTATCAACAGAAGTGTTACCTTGTAGTTTTAAATGTCAACAAATTCTTTGATACATCTCCCTTCAAGATGCAAAGCCTGATTACCCTCCTTTTGTGTGTGGACTAGACTTAGTGTATTGTTTTTAATGATGAATAGGATAAGGTGGAAATGCTGGCTGCAATTTCAGAGGCGCGGTTACAAAAGCAGCTTTGTGCCTTCCTTTGTGTGCTCTCTCTTTGGATCGCTCATTCTAGGGAAAGTTAACTGCCCTCTCATACGCAACACTGTGGAAAGGTCTGTGAGACCAGGGCTTGAGGCTAGCTGCCAATAGCCAAAGGGGGACTGAGGCCCTTTGGCCAATAGTCATGAGAGTGCTGCTTCTTGAAAGAGGAACTCCCAGACCAAGTTTGAAACAGGGTCTCAGTCTGTCACTCAAGTTGGACTGCAGTGACATAATGATGGCCACTGCAGTTGAATTAGTCCATTCTCACATTGCTATAAAGAAACACCTGAGAATGAGTAATTTATAAAGAAAAGAGGTTTAATTGGCTCGTGGTTCTGCAGGTTGCATAGGAAGCATGATACTATCATCTGGTTGGCTTCTGGGGAGGCCTCAGGAAACATACAATCATGGCAGAAGGCAAAGGGGGAGTACAGACTTCACATGGACCGAGTAAGAGCAAGAAGGAGAGCAAGAGGGTAGTTGCTACACACTTTTAAACAAGCAGATATCATGAGAATTCACTTACTCTTGAGAGAACAGCACCAGGTGATGATGCTAAACCATTCATGAGAAACACCTCCAGGATCATGATCCAGTCGCCCCATACTAAACTCCACCTCCAACACTGAAGATTACAATTCCACATGAGATTTGTGCAGGGACACAGATCCAAATCATATCATCAGCCTTGACTTTCTGTGTTCAAGCAATCTTCCTACTTCAGCCTCTGATGTAGCTGGGACTACAGGTGTGTGCCACTGTGCCCAGTCCCAAGTTAAGCATCCTTTTAAAAACATTGATATAAGGCTGGGTGTGGTGGCTCACGCCTGTAATCCCAGCACTTTGGGAGGCTGAGGCAGGTGAATTACTTGAGGTCAGGAGTTTGAGACCAGCCTGATCAATATGATGAAACCCCATCTCTACAAAAAATATAAAAATTAGCTGGGCATAGTACATGCACCTGTAATCCCAGCTACTCAGGAGGCTGAGACAGATCACTTGAACCCAGGAGGCAGAGGTTGCAGTGAGCCAAGTTCACACCATTGCACTCCAGCCTGGGCAATAAGAGCGGAACTCCATCTCAAAAACAAAAAAACAAAACAAAAACAAAAACAAACAAACAAAAAAAAAAAAACAAAGAAAGAAAGAAAGAAAAAGAAAAAGAAAAAAATTAATATAACATAGTTATATATATTTGGGGGTAACATGTAACATTTCGATTGATGTATATAATACGTGATGCTCAAATCAGAATAATTGGGGTAACCATCACCTCAATTATTTATCTTTTCTTTGTGTTGAGAACATTACAATTCTTCTTTACTAGCTATTTTCACATATATAATAAATTATTATTAACTATAATCTCCCTACTATACTACCAAATATTAACACTTATTTCTTCTATCTAAGCCTCTGGTAGTCACCATTCTACTATCTACCTACAGGCTGACATCTGGACTACAACTGCATTAGAGGCTCTTAGCCAGAACCACCCAGTTAAGCCACTTCTGAGTTGTTTTGAGTTACTAAATTTGGAAAGAATTTGTTATGCAGCAGTGACTAACTACTACATGTCACTATTATTATTATTATTGGTAAAGGGTTAGAATGTGTATTTGCTTTCATTGTGCAGTGTACTGATTTCTGAGACAATAATTGAAATTTCATAATCCCCAGAATGTCAAAGTGATCCTGTTCCTGAAAACATTGCTGCCTAGAAATTCTGGGAACAATAGATATGTAAAAAATAGAACACAAATGCTCAGAAAATCCTTTCACCTTGCAACTAGCAGAATCCTCTCTTATTAAATAGGATGTGGATGGATATAAAGGTCCAGATCTTAAAGTGAGGAGTGAAAAGAACTGATGTATTTTCTTCAGTTCATCAAATTCTGCCTCTACCAATAACTCTATATTGTTTTGGTGAAGAAAGAAAAGGATAAAAATATTTTTAACAAAGAATAAAAATATAATAGTAAAATGTTTTGAGGTGAAATAAAAGCACATGTCACCCAATCTGACCTCCCACACAAATTTCTTTCATAGTATTTGTTCCTGACAATCAAAATATGGCTTCTTTTGTATTTCTATTGATAGAGATATGGCCAATTTATTTTTTTATAGCATGCTAAAATTTAGAAATGCCAATTGTTATATTCTTGATAGGTTATAATGTTCTTTTCCCCTTGGACCTACTTCTGCAATCTGGATCAAAACAGAACAAATCTAGTGTGTAAAATTGTTCATATTTTGAAATGGTTAACATGACATCTTTTAATTTTAGCAGAGATGTGTGAAAAGAACACTCAGAAGTGCTTGACACACACATTACTAAGTGAGAAAACAGAATGAAAGAGTTAGAAATTAGTATAGACATTTTGATACGCAGTGGAGAACTAAGAGCTCAGAATCAAAACTCATGGCTTCAGAACGTAGGGTCCTATCTTTTGCTGGCTTCAGAAAGTAGGGTCCTATCTTTTGGCTCTAGTCTTTCAGCTCAAATTATACATAAATAACCAACATTAAAGTATCCAAAGAATGCATTCTTTCTTTATACTTTAATCTGAACCTCTACTATCATAAGAAAGACTTATAATGGTAAGTAATAAATTCTGACAGAAAAAAATAAGTTCTTAAATCTATAACCATTTCTACTTTCAGGCCCTAATGACTAATTATGGACAACTTATATGCTTTGACACTATAATTGCAATTAAAATGATTGAATTACACCTAGTCATATCATAAACAAATTCCTTGAGTTAATGCCTATAAAGATATTATAAAATATTTAATAGGGTGACTGACCAGTAAGAAATTTTGCAATTAAGCCACTGTATTATTTCATTTGCATACAATCTTTTCTAAAGAAAAGAAGGCAGTCACTCACATGACAAGCTTGATTACTTCACAAAGAACAAAGTCAGTACTAATTTCAGTAAAACCTAATTTTAATCAAGCAACATCATTTTCATTCATCATTTCTTGGTTCTAATCACTGCCAAACAAAAGGGATTGATAATGTTTAAAGGTTAATATAGTTATCACACTACATTTATGCCTATTACTAGAAAACACTGCAAATCCCTCACAATGAATAAATATTATTCCTGGGACTATCACTGGATGTTCTTAGGTGTCTTTGTGTTTATAAAGTTGTATCACACACAGAGATAGACCAAAGAGATACAGATATCTGTATCACACACACAGATAATGACCAAAGAGTATCTGAAGTCAAAGGAGCATAGAATTCCTAATATTAAGTATACAAGACACTGAACACTAAGAGCAATGAATGATAACCAATAACCAAAAACACAAAACCCTGTCTCCATATCCTGAAGATTAGAACTACTATTTCTAAACTATAAACTCATCCTTGGCCAATATGCAGTCACCAACTGATTTACAGTTTCTTTGGTAATAATGTATTTCACATGTGGTTATTCCTTTTAATCATAAATAATATGCTTAATGTCATACATTAAAACTCTATGCATCATATCAAAAATGCTGCCTAATATGTTATATTGAATTGTGATTATAAAATAAATTATCCTTTGCTTGGCTGGTTAGAGTATTTAAATTAGAGAAATCGTATATACAGACAACTCTGTATCTTCAATTTCAGTGTAAGATGCAATAGTACTTACACAACTACAAATGCCACACACAGAAACACATAGACACGTGCTGTGTTTCTGTCCATTTTATAAAACTTCTTCAACAGTGAACATGAGTTTTTCTCAACACTGTAACTACCTGTATAAAACCACCTACACAAAACTAGCTACAATTCTTACCTGTGCAAAACTTCTCCTGGACCCCCATCTGCAGGCTCAGCTGTTTTAGAAGTAATTTCAGCACCATACAAGAGACTTTTAAGCATCTAAAAAGTAATACTCTTGGACTCAGAATTATAACACAGGATTTGGTAATTAATAGTACCCCATATGTATTTGTTGAATAAATAAATAAATCCTATAAGCAGGTTTACTCTCTTAACTCTTACTTTGTAGTCCAACTCTTATAACTGGGTTTCTGTTTATTTCATAAAAACATTACTCTGCTGTTCAAAGTTACTGATAATCAGATCCTGGTGCTATTTACTTTTCTGGAATTTCTGTCTTATTAACGTGCCCAATGACATAATTGTTTTGAGTATAAGGCCCTGCCATTTTTCTCAATGCCCCGAATCCCCAGAGCTTGGCTTTAGTTAAAATTTAGGGTCTAAGATACTGCCACTGACTAAAATTTGTCTTCATGGCTGACTTCTTGACTTCTCTATTCATCTCCCCTCTTACACACCTCAGAGACTTGGTCTGTTTATCTCTCATGACAAACCATTATCCTGGACTGAACTACTCTAGGCCAACCACGGGACAGGACTAGTGGCTGTGGATGATATCCACACCTTTAAAACCATGGCTTGAGTAGATTGTCTCCCCACTAGGTTCCAAATTGTAGGTCCTATCCTCCAAGATGGTCCATTTTCTCTGCAACTAGCCTAGGCAAGAAGGATGGTCAATGAGTTATTACTTTTATGGTCAGTGCAAACTGTTAAAAAATGAAAGTCTGTTTCATGTTTGGAAATTGAATCATGTAAATATTTTGGCAAAATTTAAAGGATATACCAACACCATCATCACTACCAAGAAAGAAAATAGTGACATGAAATCTAAATGTATTTGTATAAGGTCACTTTAAAATATTTCAGTTTACAAGAAAACCAAGTTTCTCTTATAATTTAGATGCCACATGAGTATTATCAATTAAAGTTCAAATCAAATAGCAAATTATTTCTGAAGCGTTTTTTTTTTATTTTTTATTTTTTTATACTTAAACCGTTTATTATACCAATATAGTATAAAAGAAAGAATGCAAGAATAAAAGTCAGAATCAATGGGCCCTGCCAATAATTAACTGTTCATTCCTGATTTTATCACTTAACTTCTCTGGGCTTTGGTTTCTTGTCAGTAACCTGGAAGACTCTGAGAGTTGAAAAACATCTTGGAAATCAAGCTCAAGTGCCTAGAACTGGAGAATTCATGTTATGATGCAGGAACACCTTCCAAACCTCAAATCTTAATTTACACATAAATACTAATTTTTTTTTTAATTTTTTTTTTTTATTATACTTTAAGTTCTAGGGTACATGTGCATAACGTGCAGGTTTGTTACATATGTATATATGTGCCTCTGAAGCGTTTTTAAATAAGAATTTATGTTTATCCATCATTTACTTCTGAATTGTCTCTATCAATTGAGGTCTATTCTGACATTTTGAATTAAGATGAAATAGAGAACCTCTGGGAAAGTCACAGTGGAATTGCTACCTATCTAAAATTACTATGAAGGATAATTACCTTCTGGATGCAACAGAATGATTTAACAAGCTATGGTTATTAATATCTAGGTAAACAATTGAAAAATATTTAATCTGACAATCTTCTGAAAACTCTTTCAAAAAGGCTTATAGATTCATGTATGATATGCTGAATAATTGCTATACAATAACTATTTATGGTCATGGCTAGAAAGGTATAATGCAATGCCTACTTATCTTTTCTATGATTTATTTAAACATTTTTTAATAAGACATGGCCATAAAACAACCATAAAACCTTTAATATATAAATATTATATAATTATAATTTATAAATATTATAATGTATAATACATAACATAATTATACATTATAATATAAATATAATATATAATAAAACCTTGTTTTATTCAGTGAAATTAATTTACTGACACTCCTATGATAGAATAAATGACCAATGCAGGGTTTCAGCCTACTTGTTCCCATTTTTCTTTACAAAATGCGTTACTGTAATACATTTCTAAAGGAAACAGTAAAAGATAAATGTGATGAAATCTTATAATGGATTGACTTGGGATCCTTTTTCAAGCTTTTTCAAGTTACGCCCTGTTATCAGAACTAATTCGCCTTAATCTCTTAAATCCACAGAAATGTACAATGAGAATGAGGTGATTTTGAGGCATCTTAACATCTTAAATCAAAGGCAGATATAAAACTTTTAAAAAGATTTTCAGTCTCAGCAGACAAGATGAAAAAGGGTTTTAGTTAAACTACCCTAACCAGAATCCATATTTACTTCAGCACCTGAATTTCTACTCAGCGGTGCTATTGATTTACACAGATTCTGATAATCTTTGTTGGGGCCTGATGAAAAGAAAAAAAGTGATTTCATACCAAAGAAAGTTTTATTATAGCTTCAATTAGGCTAAGGTATCCATACTTTTGTCACACTTTATTTGGTTTCTCCTGCTACAATTTAGTTCCAATTTCCCTTCCTTTATGTCTCTTTCTCCTCACATGCGTTAGAGAAGGGTGTTCTCTAAACGTTTCCCCAGGCCTCTTCTTTATTTCTTCCAAATCATTCACTTCTCATATGTAATTATCAACTTTTCAAGAAAACATTATTGATTTTATCCAGCTTAGTTTCTGTAGTTACACACAAGGACTATGGGAATAGTCCCCATTTCCCTGTATCTCAAATTTCAAATTCTAAATGGTGCCAAATAACAAAAATATACAAAATTATCTACTTATTCTTTAGAATATTAAATGTTTTCTTCATGTTAGATCTAAAGTGTTAGCACCATTATAAAAATAAATATGTTTCAAAAAATTATTGAACTCAAACTGAAATTTGAGTTCTGTTGTTTTTAGTCCTGTTGTTTTTCCCTTTCTATAAGTGCTGAGGATTCAGAAACTTCTCAGATAAAGTTTAAGTTGTCATTTAATTCTTAAATTCTAGTTTAATTTCTCTTCTACTCTTCTTTCTCCAAAAAAAAAATCAGGAACTATTAGTGAAGAGGCTGGTTATATGCAGAAATTGGCATGGCAGCAACTTGGATGGAGCTGGAGACCATTATTCTAAGTGAAGTACCACAGGAGTGGAAAACCAAGACTGTATGTGCTCACTTATAAGTGGGAGCTAAGCTATGAGTACGCAAAGGCATACAGAGTGATACAGTGGACTTTAGAGACTCAGAAGGGGAAGAGTGGGAGGATCCCTGGGGATACAAAACTACTACACATTAGGTACAATGTATACTACTCAGGTGATGGGTGCACCAAAATCTCAGAATTCACCACTAAATAATTCATCTATGTAACCAAAAACCACTTGTACCCTAAAAGCTATTGAAATAAAAAGTAATAAAAACCATGAAAGTTCTTTTGGCCTCCTTTCCCCTAGTTCACGTCCTTGACTTTTATACAAGGAGAGGCCACATTGCTTAGGTGTTTGTGTGCTATTTTTAATGCATGTACTGTCTCCTGATATGTCGGAAGCAATACGCTCAAGAATAGAATCTTCCTGATGTCCTAAGGATTTTAAATTTTAGTACCAAGCTTATTTTAATCACATTTCACAAATCACAATGAACAATAAAAGACACAAATTTTGTCAATCCCACTAGTTTATGCTCTATAAAGCCACTGTCAACACTAAATTAACAAACATTGAACCATTGCTTCTAGGGGAAATACTGGGTTAGGTTTCCACAGCAGCTGGTTGCAACATTTCCATTAATAAATCAACATATAACCTTGTTTTATTCATGCTTTTGTTGAAACACACCTTATTTAAAATATGCTGCTGACTCATTAACACTGAACTCATAGGCAACAGGACTCATGCTTGTCCAACACACTTATTTTTTTTCTGTAAGACACATCGCAGCCTTCTTGCACTTAGGAAAACTAGACAGCACTTTGGCCCTATGATGGGGCCATTTCAAACAGTGGAATCACCAACAAAAAGCACTAAAATGGGAAAAAAACATGCCACTAAATAGGCTGCCAAAAATATGCTTGTTCACGTCATGAGATCTGAAATAAGAGGGCAAAGCATTGTCTTGTTTAACCTTGGGTGGGAACATGTGCATTGAACATCTCAAAGTTTTTGCCACACTACACGTATCTGCAAATGACCACACAAGTGCCAAGGGTATTGATTTTGGGGTTACAAAGAATTTAGCAAGTAGTCAAATTCACAAATAAAGAAGTTGAGAATAATGAAGACTGATTATATATAACCCAAATGATTAATATGCTCTATTTGGAACACCTTTCAAATAGCAGCTTTGAAATCTAAAAAATATAATTTCTTCCTGACCCCTAAAAACTGTGAAATTTATATATTTCTAACAATGCTTCCTCTGATTTGAGCCTTCTTCCACTTCTCTGCTCATTGTCTATCTCTGGTAACTGCACAACAGTAAAATCCACCTTTGCTTTCAGCAACACAGGACTCGACTCTACCTTTATATTTATCATTTGGTTCTTCAGATGTTCAAATCCAACCACCTCTTTCAAATAAACCCAATTTTCTACCATTTTGCACACTTTTCCTTGATCATGCCATGTCTTTAAATATTATTCATTTTCTTTCTGTTTTATTTGGAAATCTTTGAATAAATCACTTACACCTGATGACATAATTATTCTATCAGTCCCATTTCTTCAAAAAATCTGGCTGTTACATACAACACCCAAGTAGAATTGCATGCTTCACTAACACCAGAAATCTTTTTTCTGTCAAGTCTGATGGCTTTGTGTAAGATCTCAGTTAAACATGAGGCACTTACTGCTATTTCGTTTGATATTTTTGCCCATTCTGTGTATCATGCTTTTCTTCTTTGTTTGACATTGCTCTATGCTGCTGCTTCTTTCTCTCTGCTAACACTATCCTTTCTCACTTACCTATTATGTGTAGGCATTTTTAAAAGACGGGGAACATTCAAACACTTGGACCACAACCCACAATAAGAAATACATTTTATATTGTGACTTAGTACATGCACATATACACACACAGACAGAAATATGAACATATCGGAAATAAAATTTACAAAATAATTTTTATTGATTGCAAAACACTCTGATATTGTTTTTTGTTCTATTGAATTCATTTTCTTTTTAAATATTAATGCTGCTCAGAAAGTGCTCTTTCTGCACTTAAACTATCCCTCCAAAATGCAGCGTAGTTCTTTGTGTTTGACCTAGAGGGAGGTTTTAAAGTTGAAATGAAAACATAAATTTCAGGTATGAAGTTTTTATCATCATTAAAATGAGGAAATTAAGAATATGCATTCTTAAACAGACTGGATACAACCTAGTATCTGTATTAACAAATTGCTAAAAAAAAAAAAAAAAACTTGGGAAAGAACGATTGATTCATCTGACATATTTTAATGAATATTCAAGAAATTTAAAAATTATTGATTTATCTATACATGGGAGGATGTTATTTCTACTTTAAAATTAAAAACAATTAACCTAATATAATTCAATGATTCTGGAAAACCACTAAAAGGAAATACTCCATTATGAGCTTTAAGTAGAAATCCATAGAGAAGAAATGTATTTTAAATTATGTAAACACTGGTAATTTCCCACTTTTTAGACAAGAGCTTCCATTATCTTTTCTTGAAAGTTATTTCCACTGAGTGCGTAACTGTCAGTTTAGTTCAAAAGCAAACTTAGAAACCCTGGGCACTTGGGAACCCATTCGTCTCTATCATAGCGATGAAGTAAATATTAGAACAGACAAAGAGAATCCACAGAGAAAAAAAATAGTAAATCCATTAGAAAGTTGAATCAACAATTGACCAGGCTTATTCATACCGACATTTTCCAGATTTTGCATACCAAATATTCTGCAAATTTCAATTTGCATGAATTTACAAGGAAAGAACTGAGTCCTCCATAACTGTACATCCCTTGAAGGCCTTATATTTTAATCACTAATGTAGTAAATTTATATTTGTTTATGCCTTTAACCTTCCTTGGAGGGTAGATTTTAAGTTAAATATTATCTAAAAAGAGATAAAAAAGTCCATTATACCATTTTATGTTTTTAACAAATTATGGTTAAGATATTTTTATAGTAGCTATATTAACATTGAATCCAGAAAAGAGTTACTGAGTTTCCTACAATGGAAGAAATTATGTTTAATGAATAATATGTATTTATAAATATATGAAATAAAACCCTAATTAACCAAATTCTTGTCAATTTTGCTACTTATTTTTCTGGTTAAATAGATTTTCTATGAATATTAAAACTCTCTTTTTAATCAGGTCATTTTGGATGAAACTATTTTTAAAATGTCTTATGTATTTCTATAAAGTCTTATGAATAGAAATAATATACTTGACTTTGTTTGGATAATTGGAGACCCTGATAAGGAAATCTTATATTCTGTTTTACTTAGAGTTAGGATCTCAAGGTTCACAGTTTCTTTGGGCTTTTCACCTGTATCGTGAATGCCTATGGACCACCATTATTTTTCAGGTGATTATAGGGGTATTTCATTCTTCTAAGCTTCTTGATATGTTACATTTCATCTATTATTTAATCACTTCATATATATATATACACACACACACATATATACGTATATATATACACATGTATATATACGTATATATGTGTGTATATATATATAAAGTTTTCCAGCATCCTTCATAATTGGTGGCCTTAGGTCTTATTTAAATTGTGTATCAAAGAAAAGTGAATAATCTCTGAGTGAGGGACAAAATAGATGTGTCATTATCAAAGTATAGTATATTCACTTTACAAGAACTCTGGAGCATCCATTATCGTTGGATAAAAGTCTAAGTCTACTTATTTGATAGTTCCTACCTGTATGGCAGACACTTGAACCACCATTATAGTTTTAAAATTTTTTAAATAATTTACCTATAGATAATATTTATTAAGAGACTTTTAGTATTCGATAATTTTTTAAAACTTTAGTATCCCTAGAGATCTTCCTAATCATGTGGTTTGACATTATTATAGACACACAGTCCTTGACAACTTTGATTTTCCTGCTGGATTATACAGTATTCAGATTGCTTTGTCAGGGAGCCCTACAGTATGAGTAATTCAAACATACTTTGAGTATGAGTAAGTGTTCTGACAAAATTTGAAAACGTCTCGTACTTAGGAACTTTGCTTACCGACCCCACCTAAATGATGGGCCCATCAACATTTCCAGTAATTAAACCATGACACCCTTAACCATTGATGTTAAACTTGGTCATCTCTCAAAAACTTGAATCTTCAAAAATAATTTTTAAAAGAAGATATGTATATGTCATATTTTTCTTTTCATTTCTTTGACTTCCTCAGCAATTTTACAGAACATAGTGTTGATTTTATACTTATGAAAATCTTTCTGACAGCAAGAAACCATTCTTAATGTAATACTATGATTATTTTATAGAAAATATGTTCTTCTATTTCTTGCATTGATAAGTACATGTTTAAGTAGAACAAGAGAGCATCTTGCTTTAAACATTCACAGTGTGGTCACAGCTATTTATTAATTCAATAAACAGTCATTACACATTTTCTAGGTGCTAAGCATTGGCATAAACTGGACTTACAGGACAAATGAAATAGACTTGTTCATCTCAAGATCTGTATGACCTCAAGGGACATGTAAATAAGAACCAGGAGACCTGGATTCCAGTTCTAATGAGTCATGAGACTGGAATGTTCCTTTACTCTTGTTTTGTCAATAAGCCTCTTCAAGTTCACTTTCAGTTCACAAATTCTAGAATTTTTCTATTAGCCTATTAGTAACAAACAATCCATTAGAGGTGATCACAAAGTACCAGCATGTGGGAGTGGCTTGATTACGTTTTATTTGGCTTTACTTTGAAATAACCTTAGCCATCTTTTAGAGATTGCTTTCTGCAATGTATATTGGTGTCTGGATAAGTTTCCAGGACCAATTCCAATGGAGACTTCTCATTCCTCATCTTGCTGTATGTCTGCATCATTGGACCTCTGCTCCCAGATTGTTACTCCCACCTGGGTGTCTCCCACCATTCCAACTAATCCTTTACCATAAAAGCGATCTCTTCTTCCAATGCTTGTCCCTTAAGTCTTTTGAAAGTTAGTGGTCCTCAGGCAATCTTATCTTAGGTCCCACCAACTGAAACCGCCTTTGCAAAAATTGTAACAGTGAGAGAATTCAGACATAACTGACTCTATCTTGCTTCTAACCTCACAAGCCAACTGCCCTGGCTCATTCCTGAGCATGGGCCAAACTGACTATAGGAGAAATTTAGTTTACGGTTTAAACTTAAAGCAAGGATGTCAGTAGCTATCATCCCATTCTTTGTTGGGAGAAATTACCTCCATTCCTTGTTCGAGGACTGAAACCACAATTGTAAAACTAATAAAAAGCCACAGAGTTAGAATTATGAGAGAGGGCTGGATTCTGCTAAGGCCTATGCATATTTAGGCAATAACCAACCATCCTTCCCTAGCTTGCTTACTGCTTAGGACTCATTTAGCCAGAGGTCACAAGATTGTGGACTTTTTCCCAATTACTCCTATAGATAAGATTGCTTTTGTAAAACGTAAGATTGGTCTTTCAGAGATTTTTTTTAGACTTTTGCATTAAGGCAACCTTATCTGACCTCACTGGGATCCATGAATCGTATGAAGGAACTGACTCAATTGGTCCTGTGACCCCCTCACCCAGAAACTGACTCAGCCTGCGAAGACCATTTGGACAGTCCTATAATTTCATCCCCAACCAATCAGCAGTATCCATTCCCTAGGACCCTGAGATTATTTTTACAAACCCTAGCCTCAGAACTCTGGAGGAAGTAGATTTGAGAAATACCTCCAGTCCTTCCACTCAGCTGCCTTGCAATAATTAAGCTAGTTCTTTGCTGCAACACCACTGCTGTTTTGCTACTTTGGCCTAGCAATCACTCAGCACACATCATTGTCCTGAGTTTCTAGACTGACTAATATTTTAATTTTTTTGACAATAGTTCGATTTCCCTTCCCAGTATACAATGATAAGTCTTTGTGGTTTTGTCAAGAGGCCTAAAATCAAGAAATTTATCCTCTCTGTGTATATTATAATGGACTTCCCAGAAAGCAGAACAGACACATATGCTATTATATAAAGAAATGCAATCCCAGGCAACAGGAAAGAAGGACAAGAGGAATGAAATATGGCAGCAGAGATATTATGTCACTGTTTTTTTCAAACTGATCATGGCTAAATGTAACTGAGATCTTATGCAACTGTCTTCTGCATAGCCAGATAAACTTCATCCTAGAGCATTCCATCTAGCGTGGGAAAGGAGATATTTGCATCTATCAGCTGCCAGTCTACATTTCAGGGGAGCAGAATTAGGCTTCCGTTTCTGACGAGGAATTGGTCAAGTTGCATTGCTTAAGAGCTTGAGAATGTGAGATGTTGTTACAGTCATATTGGAAAATACAATCTACCACATTGTCTCATAATACTCTACACTTAGTAAACATGGGAAGCCATTGGGGAACAATATCACATTCTTGAAGATTATAAAATTGAAGTTATTTTCTTACAACCACACAAAAGTCAGAACCTAGAGCAAATCAGGACCTATACTATACCTGAAGTACTGCACCAAGTATCAAATTGCAACATACAACTTTTTAATTAAACACTGACACAACAATAAAGTTATTTAGTGACTAATATACTAGAGCTAGTCATGTGGGTTCATGAGTTCTTGCCGTAACTCTGTTATTAATTTGTGACTTTGGGTAAGTCTCTTAGCGGCTGAATTTAATTAAAAAATCAAAATATATGCACCAATCCCAAGGTGCATTGTGAGAGTAAATGTCCCATTGTTAAAGCCTTTTAGATATCTGCCTAGTAATGGCTACAAGATTATTATAACGGGGATGGTGACAGTGATTCTTGGAGAAAAAAGGATTATAATGATTCTCTTAGAAATTTATTTTTGTACCTCTCACAGTTTTCCTCCATGTTATCAAAAGTTTCAACATATTCTCAAGCAGCCTCTGAAACAACCTAAATTTTCATATCCACAAGAATTCTTTTATATATTCAGAGGAATGTAAACAGGATGAGAATAAATTAATAATGTTTTAAAGAAGTTCAGTAATATATTCTCCATTGTGTTCTAGGGATAAGTTGTTCAATGTTTAGCACTGACCACGTAAAATTAGGAAAACAATTGTAAAAAACAAGAAAGGAAAATATTAGTGGCAACATCTCATCCTTATTTATTTCTCATTTCTTTATATTTATTTCTTCATATAATCAGAAGGATTCAAGACAGAAAAGATCACAAAAACAATATACTGCTTCATGTAAGGGTCAGGAAATTTTAAATTTCATAATTCATTCACTGGAATATGTAAATAAACCAAACATGAACCTCTAAAGAGATGCTTTATATTTACCAAGTGTTGTTAGAAATTCTGCTTACCAAAACTTTTCCCCAAGTGTTGCTGGCATTTTGTTTATATCTATTTATTTATTCAGCAAATAGTTATAAAGTTCTAAATGAAACTATTTATTTACAATCCCTGGGTAGGTACCAACATGAAGAAGATAAAGATTCTGCCATCAAGGCTCTTAAAGATTAACAGAGCAAGAAGACACGTAATTAAGGCAGAAGGTAGTGAAACATACAAGTAAAGTGGAAAGTTAGGTGAAGAAGTGATTGGATCACTTGAAGTGACTTGAAGTCACTGGAAGAAAGGAAGGCTCTGAGCTGCACCTTTAAAATATAGGTTTGATTTTTGATGTATGGGAATGGGAAAAACATTCTGAGGCCCTGAGGCAGAGAGGAGCATAAATAAAGACTGAGAAACGAAAATACGTGATGTATATGTGCAATCAAAGCAGTTTAATGTAGGGAGCAGGGGAGGTTTCCAAAGAGTCGGCAAGAAAGAAAAAGAGAGATGCCTAGATTCCCCATTACTAAGGGTCCTAAATCTAAAACATTGTAAGGTGAATTTTATTTTGTAGATATTGGGGAATCCCCCTTGAAAATTTATTAGTAGAGGAAGGACACAATAGGACTACATTTCAAGAAGTTTTTTTCCAAGCAATGTATAAGAATGAATTAAGAAAAAAAGTGCCAGGGGTCAGGGAGAACAATAAAAGCCGGCTAAAAATCATGACCCATGCAATTAGATTCCAACCTAGAACACAGACGGTTAGGATTAAAAAAAAAAAGGAAAAGAAAAAGTCTTAAGAGAGTTCATACATTTGATGTGGGAAGCAAGGAAAAGAACAAACTGAAAAATGATTATTTGATGATTAGATAGAGCTTCCCTTGACAGAAATGGAAAATGCAAATAGAAAACTTTGAGAGAAGCATTCAGGGACAGAAGAGTTGGAAGAGCAAACAATTACTGAGCATCTCCATACACATTTCTATGCATATTGCCGGTTTTATCCTATTTAACCTCATGATAGATGGTGGCACTGAGGTAGTTGAAGTTATCTGTCCAAGATCACAGATAGTAGCAGGTCTAGAGAAGACAATCAGTTCAGTTTGTATCATACTAAGTTAGAGGAAGAGGTGGAAAACCGGAGTGACGACATGTAGCACTGCTTGGAGCTCCAGAAACAGAGCAGATCCTCCAAGACAGATTTGGGTTGAGTTATGTGCATGGTTAAAGTCATTATGCTTCAGAATATCAATGGAGAGAATATGGCATTAAAACAAAGAGGCAGGAGAGATGGTCAAAGAAAATAGAAGGCAACACTTTTTCAGTGTAGATATTCAAATTAACTGTTACATCTCAAGGATTTTCATTTGTCACCAGATTTTAGAATGTTCCCCCACAAAGTCAACATAGAAGATGCTCTAAATGTGGACCCTGTGGGATATAAACCTTGAAATTGCATGGTATAGGCCAAATACTTTCAGTACTATTTTGATCTTATTGTGTAAACTGGGAGATATAACTAGGGGAAAATTAAAAATCTTTTAATTTTCCACTTCAATATTTCTTAATTAATAAAGTTAACATCACATATATTATACTAATAAATGATGTGGCATTTTAATTATATTTTGGGAAATTATTTCTCATCCCAGGTTGATTAAATAAATAATTGATAATTGATCATAAATCTCATAAAACATGATAAATTGGAGTTTGGATCTGTTACAACTAAAGCAATTTAAATTTTCTTAAATTACTAGAAGCTATACAAACAAGATGATAAGTTATTTTAACAACATTGCCTAGAACAAGAAAAGGATACAAATATAACGGAAAATGAAAATCAAGAAGAGGAAGACTCCATCAAACCGTTCAAATCTATCAACCAGAAATATCTGAATGTATGCTCTTGTTGCTACTTTTCAAATTGGACTAAATTACTCCCTACCTCTTTTTGGTTTTTGATTTTGGTTTCGGTTTTCATTTGAGTCAGGCAGTATTGAAAATACTTGAGTAATGTCCTTTCTTCCTGACATTTAATAGACCCACAACAATAATAAAGAAACATACTACTATGAATATTATTAACATAATGATTTAACATACATAATCATCACCAATGTGTAGCCATTATGTAAGATTAAATATTTGGTATAAACCTTATGTTCTTTCCTCTGAGTTATTCATTTCTGAAATATATTTCCCTAACAAAACCTCTTTGAATTTGCTCGTTCCTTAACATGGCATAAAAAGTCACTTTTTCTATTGTTCAAAGGCATAATACCATTTCATACACAGAACATATAATTATACTGAGCAGATTCAAAGTCACAATGTTTTACTTTTATTTCATGAGATGGTAAGTAAGCCATGAGGTTGAGAACATTTGATAATGCTTGTGTGTAATGAAATATAATGTTTGCCATGGCAGCCTTTCTTCTTTGGTACTTCTAGTAAAATCCTGTATAGCCCCACAGATGCTAAATTTTAGCCTCAGGCCAAACAGAAATTCACATGGAAACAATAATCCCTTTAATACTTCAAATTTTGTTTTTACAAAGTATGTAAACGAATGTGGTTTTGCACTCTAGGTACTAGGATGATGGTAAAGGCAAATTACTTCATGTATTGATAAAACAAAACCTTTTATTGCTGCCTCCTTTATAATTCACAGTGATTTTGAAAATTCAAGGCCTGGCTTAAGGGGAATGATTTCTTCATTGCCTTATTAACCCTTCCAGCAGAATCTCCAACAGACAGAACACATCACATCATAGCTGCATGCTAATAACTAAAATCTCGATGGGTGAAAATAAAACTAGAAACAAAAAAGATACATTTCAAAATTAACACCATAATAAACTGACGATTCAAATTTAAGAAAGATTAAAGGAAAAGTATAAAAAATAAGTAATTGTATACAAAAAGAGCACATAGCACTGATAGATTTTAAAAATAATTTTTATTTGATTATTTAAGAAAATAATTTTCATCTTAGATAAATCATCACAAAATAAAGGCTAAGGAAGAAAAACTCTCAAATTACTTTCAGAAATAATATTACTAAACTAAAATGCATTAGAATTTTTAAAAATCCGCCTAAATATTAGTACTAAAAAAATCCTAAAAGAGATGATTAGTCTCTATAACTTGAGCCATACAATTAAAAGGAGAGTTTACTATATTGCCAAGTATGGCTTAAGCCAGTGTTACTGTGAATATATCTAAATATTTGGCTTATTTAAAAAATGAGGCATATGCTCAAATCTTCTCCTCCTGCATCAAATCAAAGAATAGGTAGAGCAGATATTTTTAAAAATGTGTAACTACATGTCTCTCTCTACCACCGAAAAAAAAAAAAGGAAAGAAAGAAATCACTAGAGGAATGGAAGAAGACACAGAAAGCTTCACATAAGGCAGGAAGCCCTGGAAGCTGCTTCCCAATATAGCCTCCTTCTAAAGCTCCTCCATCCCCACAGCTGTGCCTCATGCTCAGCACCCTCATCAGTAACAAAAAACAGCCACAGCTCAGGGAGTTCAGCCTGAAAACAAAGCCATTTGGGAAGCCAAAAGCTGAGAAACACTAATACCCAAAAAGAATCAATGAGTTTTACATAGTAAAATCCTTAGACATGGTAAGATGAATTGATCAATCAATTATTTACTTTAACAAGTTAATATCCTCAGAGAAAGGAGGAAAATGTTATCAATCTGAAATAAATGTAAATGGTAATATAACAAAAATCTAATAGTAATAAACATGATTATAAATAAAAATGTAAATATTATCAGACAAACTCAAAAAGTGGCAGCAGAGAGTGATGAGGAATATAGATTCGGAAGTTCTAAGACCTGTTTCTTAGCAGTCCTAGAGTGGACAAAAGAGATAATGTCAGCGATAATGTAAATTAATCTATATTTGAAGAAATAATGTCTGAGAATTTTCCAAAGCCAGGAGTGGGTGAAGAGAGGATGGCCAAATTCTCCAGCTGAAAAAGCCCAGTGTATCAAGAAAAAGATTAAAATAAAACAACAGGGGTATAACAATAAATTAAAAATAAAACTTGAAAATAATAGACATGAAGAAACACCCAAAAACATTCAAATAGAAATTATAGACTACCCCAAAATGAAGGAAATACAATACTTCAATTTTGTGATTTGCACAATGAAATAGAAAAATGATTGTAAAAATATCTTGAAAATATTGTGGGAGAAGAATTTAAATTGAGAAATCTTGAAATAGTTCAACTTCCACTCAAAAGAGATGAGCTCAATAAAGGCATTTTCAGACATTTGAGGACTTAGAAAGTGGACTACTCAAACTTTTTGAAGTAAAACTATATTCCACTGAGAAGAAAACCTTCAGAAGGAAATAAGCTGTAAAATAAAGTAAGCTCAATGAATGAATAAAATCTATTGTAACATTTAAATAAGTAATGATTTTAAAATGCTTTTAATAACAAGTCAGAACTAAAATAACAGACAATAGGAGGGTAGCAGTGGATTACAGCAAAAATAGAGTCTGTTTAGTATACTCAGTTTATTGATTTGTTTGGGGAAAAAATAAATATTGATTGAAGCTAAGCTTTGTGTATATATCTATGTCTTCTTATATTTGTTTATTTAATTTTGTGTTAAAATGTTAAGCATATACGTGGGCTTTGATTCTAGAGACATGAAAAGTTACATTCATATGAAAATGTGTACACAAATATTTATAACTGGTTTATTTGTAATAGCCTGAAACTGGAAACAACCCAAATGTCTTTCAAGGAATAAATGGATAAAGAAAATCTGACACATCCATATAATGAAATACTACCCAGCATTAAAATGAAACAAATTACAGAACATACAAAGTTTAGATGCCAAGGGGGAAAAAAGCAATCTCAAAAGTTTGCATACTGCATGATTCTATCTATATAACATTTTAGTAGTCACATTACTATAGAGACAGAAATCAGATTAGTAGTTGTTGTAGAAGGTACGGAAGGTGGTGCTACTGAAAAGAGGTTGTATGAATGAGTTCCTTTGTGGACAGAGCAGTTCTGTATCTTGACTTCTGTGTTGATCATACAAATTTATATTTGTTATGAATTTTTTTGAGAGAATCTCATTCTGTTGCCCAGGCTAGAGTGCAGTGGCTTGATCTCGGCTCTGAGTAGCTGGGGTTACAGGTGTGTGCCACCGTGCCTGGCTAGTTTTTGTATTTTTAGTAGAGATTTCTCTATGAAGGCCAGGTTGGTCTCTGTATTAGTCAGGTTTCTCTTAGAGGGACAGAATAGGATGTATATATCCTATATATATATAGGGTATTTTATATATAAACTCCCCTTTATATATATATAGTTAATACTTAATAAATTCCTATATATAATATATGTAGCTATACATAAGGTTAATACTTAATTATATATGGGAGTTTATTAAGTGTTAACTTTATATATATGTATAAAGGGGAGTTTATATATATATTATATATGGGAGTTTATTAAGTATTAACTATATATACACACAAATGCATATAGTGTGTATATATATGTGTATACATATATAGTTAATATTTAATAAATTCCCATATATATGTTTATTAAGTATTAATATATATCTATAAAGGGGAGTTTATTAAGTATTAACTTATATGACTACAAGGTCCTACAATAGACCGTCTGCAAGCTGAGGAGCAAGGGGAGCCGTTCCGAATCACAAAACCGAAGAACTTGGAGTCTGATGTTCAAGGGCAGGAAGCATCCAGCGTGGCGGAAAGATGGAGCCTGGGAAGATAGTAGGCCCATCTCTCCCTTTCATGTTTTTCTGCCTGCTTTATATTTGCTGGAAGCTGATTAGGTTGTACCCGCCAGATTAAGGGTGGATTTGCCTTTCCCAGCCCACTGATTCAAATGTTAGTCTCTTTTGGCAATGTCCACATAGACATACCCAGGATTAATACTTTGTATTCCTAAATTCAATCAAGCTGACAGTATTAACCATCACAATCTTAAACTTCTGACCTCAAGTTATCCACTCACCTCAGCCTCCCAAAGTGGTGGGATTACAGGCGTGAACCCCCACACCCAGCCATGAATGTTATAGAACTATACACATACACATATGTAAATGAGTCATGCCAAAACGGGTGAAACCGTAGCCTATCTAATTCTATATAACAATACCAATTTGAGGATTTTTGATAATGTGGTGTACTTATGCAAATGTTGCCATCAGGGAAAGCTGGAGGATAGATACATAAATATCTCTGTTCTCATATTGCAGCTTACATGAGTCTATAATTATTTCAATATATGAAGTTTAAAAAATAAAAAACAGAAACAAAAACTAAAGAATTGCCCCTAAAATAACAGAAATTATAACTTCCAAACCAGTGAAGGGCAAAATACAATGATCAACGAAAAGGCAAGAAAGATGAAAAATAAAAGTCAATGAACGAACAAAAAAAAAATAGAAAAGAAAAAAGTAATATGGTAAGAATAGGTCCTGCCGGGCGCGGTGGCTCAAGCCTGTAATCCCAGCACTTTGGGAGGCCGAGACGGGCGGATCACGAGGTCAGGAGAGCGAGACCATCCTGGCTAACACGGTGAAACTCCATCTCTACTAAAAAATACAAAAAACTAGCCAGGCGAGGTGGCGGGAGCCTGTAGTCCCAGCTACTTGGGAGGCTGAGGCAGGAAAATGGCGTGAACCTGGGAGGCGGAGCTTGCAGTGAGCTGAGATCCAGCCACTGCACTCCAGCCTGGATGACAGAGTGAGACTCCGTTTCAAAAAAAAAAAAAAAAAAAAAAAAA
>NC_045436.1:25370615-25371535 GCF_002776525.5 Piliocolobus tephrosceles | reverse complement strand
AAAAAAAAAAATGGAAAAAGTAATATCAGACAAAACGTAATAGTTGTTGAATTTTTAAAATAAAAAAGAGAAAGTTTTCAAATGAACAAAAAGAGTCAAATGACATAACAATTGGGAGTCTTTATGTACCTTAAGGCTGTAGAACAGCCTTAAAATATATAAAGAAAAAGTGATGCAATTTCAAGAAAAAGCCAACAAACTATAAATCATATTTGATACTTTGAGATAACCCTAAGAAATTAATAGACCAAATACCTAAAAAATAAGAAATGTATTGAGGTTATGAACAATTAATAAACTTAATTGCTTTGACTCAAATACAGAATAAATCTTCTAATCAAACATTGAAGGAATATTTATAAAACCTGACTACCTAGTAGATCACAAAGGCATTCACAAGAAAAAAAAAAAAAATGTTGGCCTGGTATGGTGGCTCATGCCTGTCCCCCTAGAGCTTTGGGAGACAGAGATGGGAGGACTGCATGAGGCTAGAAATTGGTGACCAGCCGGGCCAACATAGTGATACTCTCTCTCTACACAAATAAAAAATAAAAAGAAAAGAAAAATATGTTTAAATTGTATCACAAAAGTCACTAAGCACTGATGACAACACAATGAAATTAGAAAACAACAAGTCAAAAATCTAGGTATCTGAAAATTTTATATATTAGACGTTAAATAAAAGAGAACTGCAAACTACTTAGAACTGAATGGAAATGATATCATTATTTTCCAAACCTCAAGAAATCTCCAAAGTGGTGCTCAAAATAAAATTTATAGCCCTGAATGTATTTGGGTGAAAACAGAAAAACTAAAAATGTGAACTAACTTGCAGCACAAGAAGCTAAGAAAGAAAGAAAGAAAGAAAGAAAGAAAGAAAGAAAGAAAGAAAGAAAGAAAGAAAGAAAGAAAGAAAGAAA